>NC_045605.1:81243538-81543689 GCF_009762305.2 Zalophus californianus
AGGGGGACCCTCTTACACTGTTCGAGGGAATGCAAACTTTTGCAGCCACTCTGGAAAACAGTATGGAAGTTCCTCAAAAAGTTAAAAATAGAACTACCCTACAATCCAGCAATTGCGCTACTAGGTATTTATCCAAAGGATACAAACATAGTGATGCGAAGGGACAGCTGCACCCCAGTGTTTATAGCAGCAATGTCCATGATAGCCAAAATATGGAAAGAGCCCAGATGTCCCTCAACAGATGAATGGATAAAGAAGTTGTGGGGTATTTGTGTTTATGTGTACACACACACACACACACACACACATATACAGTGGGATATTACCCAGCCATCAAAAAGAATGAAATCTTGCCATTTGTAATGATGTGGATGGAACTAGAGGGTATTATGCTAAGTGAAATAAGTCACTCAGTGAAAGACAAATGCCATATGATTTCACTCATATGTGGAATTTAAGGAACAAAACAGATGAACATAGGGGAAGGGAAGGAAAAATAAAATAAGATGAAAATTAAGAGGGAGACAAACCATAAGAGACTCTTAACTATAGGAAACAAACTAAGGATTGCTGGAGGGGATGTGGGTAGGGGGATGGGGTAATTGGATGATGGGCATTAAGGAGGGCACTTGATATAATGAGCACTGGGTGTTATATGCAACTGATGAATCACTAAATTCTACCCCTGAAACTAATAATACACTATATGTTAACTAAAATGAATTTTAAAAAAAGGAACTTAAAAGACTGAAAAGTATTAGGTAACATAGGCAATGGTCTGAAATGGATTCTGAAACCATTTTGACCTTGGGCTATATTAATAAAATAACTAGAACAAGAAAAAGCCAGAATTGACTTTATTCTGTGTTGATCATTATGGAATTTAGATCTAGGGACATAGACAAATTGGAACATATTCATAAAAGAGCAACTAGCATGATGAAAGGTTTTTGTGTGTGTGGAGAATAGCAGAAGAAACAAGAGTCGTATGGTTTAGAGAAAAGAAAACTTGAGGAGCATAATAGCTATAATAGTTATGATGTTTGCCACTGTAAGAAAAAAAAAAGCACTTCTAACTGGCTTTAATAATGAACATAATTTATGGGCTCATATAACTCAAAAGTTCTGAGACAAGTTGGATTTTAGGTGAGGCTCAATCTAGTGGCCTAGTTAATCTTTCTATTTTGCTTTCTACAGTTTTGACCAAAACTGGCTGCCACTCTCTCCCTTCTTGGGTCAGGATATCTGCTGGCAACAATTAGGGCTATGTGCTTCCTTCATGTCAAGTGTGAGTCTGAAAAACCTTTTTCCTCCTATATAGCTCATTGAAAGAAAGAGTAATTTTCTTTTTCCAGATCCCTAGGAAATCTCTCTTGTGTCTCATTGGGTAGAATTGTGACACATGCCAATCTCTGAACAAATTACAGGGGCCATAAGGATGGTGTGTGCAAATTTGCATGGCTAATCACAAATCTGTGTCTTGAGCTGAGATATTATGTTCATCAGGATTCTCAGGAGAAACAGAACCAGCAGGAGATACACACACACACACACACACACACTCGTATATTACATATTGATATATATTATATATAAAATATATATTTAAATATATAAATGATGTGTGTATGTATGTATATCTCCTGCTGGTTCTGTTTCTCCTGAGAATCCTGACGGATATAATATATAATATATAAAGGGATTTATTTTAAGGAATTTGCTCATACAATAGTGGGACTGGCAAGTCTGAAGTAGATAGGACAGGCCATCAGGCTAGAAATTCTCTGACAGGAGCTGATATTGAAGTCTTGAGGCTGACTTTCTTCTTCCTCTGGGAAACCTCAGTTTTTGCTCTTGGAAAGCCTTTCACCTCATTGGATGAGGTAAACCTACATTACTAAAGGTAATGTCCTCGCTTAAAGTGAACCGATTATTAACTACATTTACAAAGCAACACCTCGATTAGTGTTTGATTAAATAACTAGGTAATGTAGCCTTGCCAAGTTGACATATAAACCACTATAGATATAATCATTCTCGCCCAAAATACATGGCTGAAATTTTGAGGTCCTGCTGGAACAGAGATTGGCCAACTAAGAGGCAGCCAACAAATATCCCTTACAATGACTAATAGTATATGAAAGGCTTCCATGGTTGTAGGTTTTCAGTTGTTTTACATAGACTAATATCAAGGGGAAAAAATATAGAAATGGTGAGGAAACAGTTATCAACTAAAAAATAATTAGCAAAAAACAGTAATGAGTTCTGATTATTGGGAAATGTTCAAACATGAGCTAGATGGTTGTCATGTAAGGCCTTAAAATTAAAGCCCAATATTATGTGTTCTTGACATCTGGGGAAAATTGGGAGACCTTCCAGTGGCCCAACCACAAGTTCTCCTCCCCACTGTGCTCTCACAGATAAGGTTCCTGAACCAAAGGACCCTTATTATCAAAGGAATAAGTAAAAATATCTGCTTATCTCTGAGTAGCAGGTTTCAGTTCTCTGCCCATGGAATTACTCAGACAAGCCAATCACATTCTCTCATGGGAACCAAGGGTGACCGGCTCTTTGGATACTTAAAACCTGCTTATTATAGCCTCTGCTTGCCCACTCTGTTCCTGAGTGCCACCCACATGTAGCCATGCATGGTACATGCTGCCCTCCTCCCCTGGGCTGTAAGGATGTGTGATTAATAAACTGTCAATTTCATCTGTCCAGTGGCCAGGTTCTGTGTTTCAACCATTTCCATAATTCTAGAATGGGCATCCCTCCCTCACCGATGAGGAGAATGCAAAGTGGTTAAAACAGTGACTCTCCCCCTACCCCACCCCACCCAGCAGTGATGGTGGAGATGGAAAAGATTCAAACATCAGTTAAATAATTGGAATTAGTGATTTGTGAGTTGCTTTCCAATCCCAGTATTCTATTATTTGTGTTCCCAGTGTTAGTATTAGCGTTCATTGTGTATTTACAAATACAGATATAACAATTTATCTTTCTACTATTAGCATCCATCAGGTTGTTTCACAAATTATTCATTTATATATTTCTTCCTCAGTTCAAAGCTTTGAAAAGCCATGCTTTATTCATCTTTATATACCTTCAATTAACATAATGTCTGATATATAGCAGATAGCCAATGAAATTTTGGTGAGTGAATCTGAAAATCAAGTTTCTCCATCAGAATTTGGGGAAAAATTACCAATGAGCAATGAAGTTCTCCTTAAACATAACATCATAAATATGAATTCCCCAACACTGTTGAAATCCAAACTTACCCTATCCACCTGTAGATGGAGGGAATAAGGTCTTGGGAGAGTTGCCAATTTTTTCTCTTGTCAGTCCCCATTCAAAATGCATACCAGTTGCCCTAAGGCTTCTGAAGAACCCTGCAGGCAGCATCTCACTTTGTGTAGGAAGGAGAATTAGTATAGCTGCAAGGTGATCCCAATTTCTTGCCTGTCTATTGATTTTGAATGCTCCATTCACTTCAAAATCCCTGCTGAAAGCTAAAACATTGTTTCTGCAAGTAGGTATTTATTTTAAGCATAGTTTCATGCTTCATACTTCAGGTATGCAGCTGCACAGCACCCCTATCCTACATTATGGGAAAAATATAGAACAATCTAAAGTGTTTGGCTTGAAGATGTTTGACATACCTTTTTTCTGTGATCTCTGCTTTATTATTTATTGTACTTAAATTGGCTTACTCATTAAATTTATTTTTTATTAACATACAGTACTATATAAGTTTAAGGTGTATAGTGTAATGATTTGACTTACAAATATTGTGAAATGATTACCACAATAATTTAGTTAACATCCATCATCTCATATAAATATAAAAAAAGAAAAAAATATGTCTTTCCTTGAGATGAGAACTCTTAGGATTTACTCTCTTAAGAGCTACCTATATATCATACAGCAGTGTCAACTGTAGTTGTCATGTTGTATATTACATATTACATCTCTAGTACTTATTTAACTTATTTATCTGGACATTTGTACCTTCTGACCACCTTCATCCAATTCTCTTTTCCCCATCTCCTACCTCTGGTAACCACAAATCTGATCTCTCTCTCTCACTCTTTTTTTTTTTTTAATGAATTTGGCTTTCTCTCTCTCTTTTTAAGATTTCACATATGACATCATATGTCTTTCTCTCTCTGACTTACTTCACTTAGGATAATGCCCTCAAGGTCCATCCAGACTATCACAAATGACAAGATTTCCTTCTTTTTTTAAGGCTGGATAATATTCCATTTGTGTGTGTGTGTGTGTGTACACAACTTCTTTATTCATCTGTTGAGGGACACTTAAGTTATTTCCATGTTCTGGCTATTATAAATAATGATTTTATGAACATGGGGTGCAGATACCTCTTCAACAGAATGTTTTCATTTCCTCTAGATATATTTCCAGAAGTGGAATTGCTGGATCATATGTTCTATTTTTAATTTTTTGAGGAAGCTCTATACTGTTTTCCATAGTAGTTGTACAAATTTACATCCCCACCAACAGTGCACAGTTCCCCTTTCTCCACATCCTCACCAGCATTTGTTATCTCTAAATTTATTCTTTTGATAAATGATATATGCTTCTTTTCCCGACCCATAGATTTAAGATTTTTCTTTTTTTGAAAAGAGTTTATTTTGTGCAAATGAATAAGAGATTTTTTTTTAAAGAACTATGAGTGACCTGGTCTGACAAAGGAATTTTGCAAATTCGTGAACTTACTGTATACCTTCACGGAATATACAATAAACTGTTTATTAGCAAAAATAAAATTATATTAATTCACCTCTGGTGTTGAAACCAGGGGTGTAAAGTTTCCATTTCCATATGTCTTTATATAGTACCAAGCATGTGATTGGTCCTTACTAAATACATATTGGTTAAATAAGCTAATAATAGTCTGTGCTTCCTTCCGTTGATCATAGACCATAAGAATTTAATATAACAAAGTCTTTTCTCCATCTCCTGGGTTTATTCACAGTAAACAGATCCGAGCTATGCTAGGCCAGTTCAGCCAGGCAGAAGCCTTATTAATGAAAGCTGGAGTGCAGCCAGGGACTTTGGATGGAGTTCTTTTGGATCTTGGGTGTTCCTCCATGCAACTTGATGCTCCTGAAAGAGGTTTTTCCCTCCGGAAGGACGGCCCCTTGGACATGAGAATGGATGGTGGCAGGTGAGTATGGATAAAGCATTTCTCCTCACAAGAAATCAATTTTGCAAAAACACTCTGGATTTAATTTCCTTTTAAGACTGCAGAATTCCCATCACACACCCACACCTAACACTATCCATACATAATAAATCAGTTTTGTTTGCTACTCATTATAGACTTTAGTGTTTCTCTAGATTTGAAATTCTAAAAGAAAAATCATTGCTATCTTTACACAAAATAGTGAAGAGGATAACTTTCATATTATCTTTTTTACAGATACAATATGAGCCTTTAGACTACAAACAGTATTGATAAATGTGATACTGAAACAATGGATCCATTTCTATCCAGGCCCAACTATGCCTATTGTGAGATGTAAAAGGAATTATATTTCATGCATATTCTTTTGAATACTGCATAAAATGCAAGATTCTGGAGGTCAGCAATTGTATGTTTTGTCCTGCTCTTGTACAGTCACTTTGGTTTAACCTTCTCCAGAGAAATTACAGTTTATGGTACTGTATCAACATAGTACTATGTATAGGACAGCTTTACACCTCCTCCTCTTCATTCCTCACCACTCTGGAAAGTTTGTTCTCCATTATTCAAGGAAGTACATATAACACAAAGAGGATCACATTCTAGTAAAGTGTGGGATAAGTTCTTTTAAACCTAAATTAATTTTTAAAGCTTAGATTAGCACTTGTCTCTATGCCTAACACTGGCTCAGGGATGGAATAGCCTCTACGTACAAAGCTTAACAGTGTTTTTCTTCCTCATTTCATGCCCCACCACCACCGCCAAATTATGTATCACAGCCCTCACCTTTGGGAAGCTTACCTTCTAAGAGGAATATTAGATTTTCTTATTTCTAAATAAGCAAACCATTCTGTTACTGTTACTAATCTGCAGTTCTAACCTACACAAACATTTCTACTGAGACAAATAGATTTTCCAAAATGTCTTCCAATCTATTAGAAGGACCTGTATATAAGAAATTTAATGTCCTGTTTAAGTCAGCAAATTAATATTGAGTTGACTTTGACTTCTTTCCCATAAAATGCTTTGTTCAATGGTAATTATTCACATATAGCCTTTTCCCCATGTTTTGATATGACCTGGTAACTTGGATTGTGACCCATACTTGTTGGAACCTTTTTGTTCTGAATCTTACACCTTCTTTTGCACAAATTGGCATTCATAGGATGAAGAATGTGATTATAAAAGAAAATAATGAAAATCCCTTAAAAAGCAGTGACTAATAGTAAAGGTCAAATATCTTTTCATGTTTGGAGATTGAGGTTGTTGTGTAGAGGTAATAAAATGTCAAGCAAATATCTGCTGTTCCTATGTCTTGTTAAAGGAGGATGCCTTCTGAAATACAATGAACAAAGTTTCTAATTAATGGTAGTAAATCCCCATATTGTTAATATAAAGACTTTTCAGCAAATTGTAGTCTGTAAATCAGGGTTCTTGAAGTTTTCCCCTAAGAACCTGAAAATAAAATTGCCCTTGAGCATTAAACTCTAAGTCAATACATAATGGATGAGATTAGAGTTGAGCAAATATATCTTAAAAAGCAGGGTGGCTTCCAGGTAGATCGCATAGACTGTATAACCCAATCAGTGCAAGTATATCCAATACTTGATCCAAGTGGTGTTACGGGGCGAGGGAGTCCAAGCCAAAAAATAGGGCCAGTCAGATCCTGGAGGCTAATATATCTCTGCGATGAAGGTAGATGCAAGAGGCTTTCCTAACCTGTTGCCATTTAACACTGGACTCGTATAGCATAGTTTAGTCTGTGCTATCTGGTTTCAGCAACAGGTCTCAGATTACAAAAGGTTCTCATGTAGCAAAAAGAAACACAGCTTCAAGGACTCGCGGGTCTAATTCTGTTGTCAGTTGTATTCTTCACTGGAGGTTAATCAGTTGTCACTTGTGTTAATATTTTCTTTCTGTCTTTAGTGCAGTTATTTTAAATCAGTGATTTTTGGAGAACCGACAAGATCTCTCACCTGTTAATTTGGGGGCGGGGAGCAGATTTTGTATCTTGACTTCACTGTGAATGCCTATTCTGAAGTCTCCTAGCAGCCTGTCGGCTTTTCAGTGTTGCCCCTTTTGTAAATGGAAACTTCTACATTGCTATTCAGTGTTAACATGAGGGTAAAATAAAATTATGCCCATTATCCACTGAACTATATTTGAGCAAAATGCTGTTTAATGGTCTTACTTAAAAGTAGAAAGGTATTATAAGAAACTGCTAAGTACATCCATACTAATCTTAGAGTTGTCCTGGTAGAGCTGGACTATATCCTGTGGGTCTGAATTTACTATCATTAATAAGGTTCATTTCGATGCTCAGTGGTTTGGACAGTTGAATACACAGCTACATAAGATCTAGTAGGATGTTGTCCATTAGGCTAAGGATGATGGGCAAATCTAGGAATGGGCAAGATCTGGAACACAGACATTCATTGAGCTTCTGTATGCCAGACATTCTATCTATTTTACAATTGCATGTACTTTTAATTCTTCCAACAATTCTATAAGGAAAGCATTGTTATTTCATTTTACAGGTTAGAAATTGGGGCTTCAGTAGGTTAAAAAGCTTACACAATATGAATAGCAAGTCTGGGATTCTAACCTAGATTGATCTGACTCTAAAGACCAAATCTTTATCCTTAAAGCTATTATTGAAGGAACAAAGGCTATTGAGATGGAAACAGGGGTACCTTATAGGATGTTCATTAGTCTGGGGGTACCATGGCAGCCAAAAAGTAAAATGAGTCAGATCTGGAAAGCAAGGTTTCATTCTCTCTGTCTCTCTTTCATACACATACGTGCGTGCGCGCGCGCGCGCGCGCACACACACACACACACACACACACACACACACACACACACACACACACACACACACACGGAGTAAGACAGAGAGAGAGAGGGAGAGGTCATGGCAAAATAGGGCAGAAGTCAAAGACAACAAAATTTTCTCCTGGAGGCACTAGGCATGTTAACAAGGTGCAGTAGAGTATTTTTTAAGAAGGGATTCAGGTGTTTCTTCACAGCCCCACTGTGGTGTAGTATTTAGGTCTTAAAGCTACCATATCCTTATTACTTAAAGTCCTCACAGTGTGATACTGATGATCAGTCCAACACATTAACTACAGGAGTAGTAACTGTACTGTTAACAAAGCTATCTTACTAATAAGTAAGGTCTCGGTTGGTTCATCACTTAGAATTCCTTCACACATTTCCCTAAAAGGTAAACTGAAATGAATGGTCTGACAGAGTGAATGCTATTTCCTACTACTGTGATCTATTCTGTTTGGCTAGAGGTTGTTTTTCCTTTGTCTCCTGCACCTGAAATTACCATCTCAGGCTTGTTTAGTACTGTTTCTTGATTACTAAGTTTTACCCCATGGTGACTTTAGTCATGGGTTTATAAACCAATATCATTAAACATTGGAAATAACATACATTATTACCATTAAGTTGTTCAATTTTTTTGTGAGGGAAACGGACTGGGAGTATCTTCTTGTATAGACTTTCCAAGTTCAATTTGTGCTCCCAAAAAAGTACTCAGTTACTTTATAATCTCAGAATTAAGTTCCTGAGACATAGGCTCCTTTAAATATCTGTCCATATCTTGTATCTTCTTATAGTGAAAAACAAAATCAGGCAGTAATTTAAATTTCGAACAAGCTAAGTCCAAACATTTTCCATTATTTTAGTTTAGGGGAAATCTGCATTAGTAATAATAACTTCTTTGTGAATTAAAGGTTAGTAAAATATTTTAATTTCGTGCTGCCCTTGACCTTGATGAATGTCACACACAATCCACTATTGCTATTATGATGGGTATTTGAAATGGAAAATCTATTTCATTCGTTTAAGATTTCAGTCTCTGGCTTTAAAAAACCTCAGACGCTCTCTTAGACTGTGTGTGTATACCTGACTTCAGTACTCTGAAATTTCACCTCTTGTCAATGAAAACTGACGTCAGCAAACTAATTGGCTCTTCTTGTGCGTAGGTACCCTGACATGCCCACCGCAGCTGATGTTGTGAACGCTTTAGATCAACAGGCACTTGCATCCATCCTGAGAACATACGGGGAGGAGAAGCATGCCAAGAAAATCGCTTCAGCAATCGTTCAGGCACGCAGCCTTTACCCCATCTCCAGAACCCAGCAGCTTGCCAGCATCGTTGCAGGTACCCTCATTAATTCTGAACAGTGTCTGAGAGAAAAAAGAAAAAAAAAAATATATATATATATGTGTGTGTGTATATATATATATATATTAATCCCCCAAACTCCCAGAGGGATTCATTTGTGCTTAAAATCATGCAGGATAGAATCTTGCGTATCCTTCTCTCCATACCAGCTTTCTTTTGGTTTTGCAAACTTCTCCCATCCAACACCTCTCCCCCACACAATTAAGAAAATAATACTGTAGTTGCTGATTAGTTGAACAATAGATTGTTTTTTGGGGTTTTTTGTTTTTTGTTTTTTTTGTGAGAGGTAATTTATCATTTGTGCCTACCAAGGTGAAACATGGAATGACAAGAGCAGAAGAATTTCTTGATCTATCACAGTGGTTGATAAGCATTCTGTATAAGATCTGACATTACCTCTCTTAGTTTCACATTTCTGCATTTTAATATTTTGGGCAAAAGGAGAATTGCATTGCCCAACTGCTAAAATAAAATCCAGTGACTCATACATCTATTCTAAACAACCAGCTAACAAAGGGTATGTGATGTATAGGTTACTCCACTTTGTGAATGCTAACTAAATCAGCCTGAGGGGCTTATTGAAATATTTCATCTTTTGTGCTGTTTGCCACCATAAACCTCTTGAACTTAAGTCTAGCTAGGAGGCGCTTTATTATAGCCTTTCTGTTTGAAGCCAAAGTTGTTTCACAGCTGTGTTCCATGATGAAAGTTTTTCAAGGCAAAAATACAACTCCTGCAGTTATTTAACAGAATTCCAGTGTTAAATTCTTCATCTTATTGGGCCATCTGAAACTCTACATCATTTTTATTTACCAAATGTATTAGGATTTCTTTTCAATGGCTCCTGTTAAGTTACTTAAGTAGCTAAGGAAGTAGTGAAAATGAATAATTGTGCAGCTTATAAAAAGAACCTAATATTAGTTGCCTCTGTCTTAATATTATGTATAGTTTAAGGAATAAAACTTGATTATAAATTCATTCAGATGAAGATTTCAGATCATATAGCAGTTGTTTTATGACATAATTTAATAAAACTCTATTTTACTTAGGATAATAAAATATAGAGTTGGCCAAGTCTTTAAATTTTTTAAGCTTTATACACACCTCAAGGCCTTTCCAACTTACTACTGAGATTCCTGTAGTCAAGTAAGAGCAAAATTCTTGTAGGTTATATGATCATAAAATATTGCATGGTATTTTTTCCCAAAAAGAGTTTTTATTAGCAGACTGCATTAATTCGCCCTCTGTCTTGTATCCCTTTCTTTCTACTCTGTACTCACTAACCATTACTACCTTATCTTACCCTTTCTGTCATTCTTTAGCTGTATATGTTGTCTGGTTCCCATATTTTTATACATGAGAAAATTCAGAATTTTCTAGTGCTATAAGTGAGGATCAGGGCTAAGGGCATCCTAGAGATCATCCAGTCAAAAAACCTCATCTGATAACTGAAGAAACTGAGTCTCAGGGAGGGTCAGTGGTTTCCTCCAATGTAGACAGCCTAGTTAATGGCAAAGTCAGTACTAATCTAGAATTTGGAAGCTCATGAATTTGAGGCATAACTGGGAATTTGCCTTTAAGATATTGAGTTAACTTTTTTGTCTCAGGGTCCTAATCTGCAAACTTGGGGTAATAACTCTGTGGCATTACACAGAAATTATATCAAGATGTAGAATAGGAACAATTTCAGTATTTTCAGAAAGATTATGATGTGAAAAACATATTAGGCCTAAGAGAAATGATACCATAAAAATGAGAATATTCATATATGTGTAGAATTAAATAAATGCCATTAAAAGATTGAGTTCCCCATAATGAGTCCTTTTTTATGGCTCAAATCAGCCCATAATAATACAAATTTACTGATGATATAATTCTGTGGAAAAGGGAAAAACAGAAAAAAAATAGGTTTGCATTTTGTGCTCTTTTATTCAAAAACCATTTTGGGAGAGGCTGCTATATACCAGGCATTATACTGAGTACTAACAGTAGAAGGGGGAGCAGATCAGAGCCTCTATTCACAAAGTTTACTGACTGGTTAAGTGGCTGAATAAAAACATAGTATAGTAAACATGGTTCTTCTAGTTATAGTGGAAATCCCCTTATTTACCATAGTCTGAAGTTATGATTATGTGGGTAATAGAAGAAGTTGGTACATGTGGAGAATTATAGAACCTATACATATTTATATATATGGAGATGCTCGGGTCCTAATTGCAGTTCTGCAAAGTCCATTCTTACATAAACCACAACCATGGTGTATCTTCTACAAGCTCTGATTTTATTTTTATTAAAGTAAAGTTAGAGTTTAAAGGTACTTACAAAGCAATCTGAACATATTTTCCAGATTTTTATAATTTTTCAATCTTTCATAATTACCTCATGTACATCTAATTTGATTGCATTTTTTACATGACTTACCTTTTTCGAGAGTTTCCAAAGTCTCTACATTAGTTTTCATGAGAACAGCAGATGTCTTTCATTTTGCATTCATATTTCACCAGTTTATGTAATATTTGATTAAATTAATTAATGGCAAATGTAAGTGCTCTGGGCTATAAGGGAATAGCTCTTTCGGTGGGAGCAGGACTGTATAGGAATGCTCGGAGTAAAATACTACCCTGAGACACTTGAACAGAGAAAGGGATTAATTTGTCAGTTCTCTTAAATAGAAGTCTCTTAAGAGCTACTCATGAGGAAATATGGAAAGCAATGGAGGGCCCATTACGGTTCCTGTATTAGTTTCCTGGTGCTGCAGTAATAAAGTACCACACATTTGGTGGCTTAAAATAACAGAAATTTATTCTGTCACAGTTCTGGAGGCTAGAAGTCCAAAGTCAAGTTACCAGCAGGGCTCTAGAGGAGAATGCCTCCTTGACCATTCCTAGTGTCTAGCAGTTGCCAGCAATCCTCGGTGTTCCTTGGATTATATATGTATCACTAAGTCTCTGTCTCCACTATCATGTGGGATTCTCCCTGAACATGTTTTTGTGTCCAAATTTTCCTTTTATTATAAGGACATCAGTTGTATTGGATTTAGGGCCCAACCTAATAGAATATGTCCTCAACTTGAATGATATCTGCAAAGACCCTATTTCCAAATAAAGTTATGTTCACAAGTTTCTGGTAAACACAAACTTTGGGGGACACTATTCAACCTGGTACAGTTCCTAAGCAATATCTTTATTTAAGAAACATGTATTTTGGCAGGCTATAACATGCTGTGACTATATTCGGACATCTTTTCTGGTTCTAATAAAATCATACTAAGTATGTCCAAAATTATCAAGCACTCTGGGAAATATGCCACATAGTAAAGCCCATATATTGATGGAAATATAAATCACTTCCTTTACTTTCAAAAAGCTAATAATCCATTAGGACAAGGAAGACCATGACACTTGTAATCACAATATACTTAGTGGAATTATCTAATAATTCAAGTGATTAAGTTGTAATTTGTAAAACCTAAAGCCTGGTGCCTTTTGCTAGTACAAGTAACTACAGTTCCAGTATTCTTCCATATCATGTGAGCACCAAAAGACAGGTTTGAAGCTGCAGTTTGGAACAGGACACTTACAACTACCATGAATTACTTTGTGAATTACCAAATTAGTGATTTATCATTCCAAAAACAACCTGTGGGACTTCACTATTCATATACACTATTTAGAACTGCTAGCCAGGGCGCCTGGGTGGCTCAGATGGTTGAGCGTCTGCTTTCGGCTCAGGTCATGGTCCCAGGGTCCTGGGATCGAGTCCCGCATCGGGCTCCCTGCTCCTTGGGAGCCTGCTTCTCCCTCTGCTTCTTTCTCTCTCTCTCTCTCCCTCTGTCTCTCATGAATAAATAAATAAAATCTTAAAAAAAAATTAGAACTGCTAGTGAGAAATTTTAATATTAATATCTAACACATGTTAGTGTTCTCTCCAAAAATAATTCATAAATAACAAATCACATTTTCTTAAGCCTAGTTTATGTTCTAATACAGTTATAACTAAAAAGTTAGATTTATGAACTCTAAGACTTGAAAATGACCTGAGGAACTAATTTAATGTAGAACCAAACTCTTCATCACCTCTAATAAATGGTTATCTTGCTTTAGCCTTGTCATCTCCATCTGTCTTACTCCCCTTGTATTTCTGTGAAGAGGAACACATTTCAGTCTGAAATTGCTAGTTCCATAAATAGAGACCTAAAGTCTTTAGAAAGGATGAATTCCTTAGAATAAAATCCAAATTCCTTTACATGGTTTGCAAAGCTTTTCATGGACCAGCTCTTACCTGTCTTTTCATTTTCATCTTTCTTGCTCTCCACAGTAATCTCTGTCCTGACCATATTAAAGTTCTTACAGTCTCGTCTTTCCAGCACACCATAGTCGCTCTCACTTACAGGCCTTGTGTATTATTAACATTAACACTAAAGTGCCCAACCCCTATCCTTTCCTATCGCTAGTGCCTGCTCATCCTTTTGAGCATAGCTGAAGTGTCACTTCCTCCAGGAGGTTTTTTTCTAGCTCCACACAGATTAGTTGAGATGCTCTCCTCCATGCTCCTGTAGCATTGCATTTCCCTGTCATAGCATTTCCACTATTCTAGTGCTTGCTTCCCATTTAACTTCTCCCCTAGATCTGTACTGTCTAGTACAGTTGCCAGTAGCCACATGTGTCTATGGAATTCTTGAAATGTGGCTGCTCCTAATGGAAAAATCATACATGTAAAATATACACCTTAATTTGAAAAAAGAATTTAGTGTATCTCAAAAATGTATATGTTCATCCTGTGTTGAAATGGTCATATTTTAGAAATTATTGGGTTGTATACAATATTAAAATTAACTATACCTGTTTCTTTTTACTTTTTTAAGGTGGGTATAGAAAATTTTAAGTAATATAAAACTTTATTTTATAAAGTTGGTATTCAGAGAAATAACATCAGTGGAACTAAAAAATTGGTGTTCAGTCTTGGAGGTCATAAACAGTGATTCCCTCCATACCATTATGCTCTAATAACACTAACACTAAAGTACTCAAGTAAATTAGGAAAAGCACATTGCCTTCCCAGTACTTTCGTTTATTCATCTTTAGGCTGAAATGATATTTTTCCTCCCTTATTCTTTAGAGATGCTGTGAAAAAAAAAGAAAAGTAATAAAATATTTTTATTAATTAAGAATTTTTAATGGGAAACGATACATATAAAAATCCAGCTCTCCAGGAAAAAGAAGATTTATGTACTTAATTTTGTAAAAAAATAATGGCTGTGATCTAGATTTTACAGAATTAATGTATATTTGAATTATGTAGTCTTAAAAATGTAGTCATTGGTTCTAGACATGCCTCTGAATATTTTCTCAAAAGGCTGTCCATGTTTTATTCCATATTCCATTGCTCTTTCCATTCTGTGGATCCATCAAGGGAAATTTAATTATTAAATTAAATTTAGTTTAATGAAGAGATTTTACTTCAAGTCCTGTTTCTGCAGCTTGCTTTCTATGTAAACTCAAACAGTTCTAGGCCTTATCTTTCTCATCTTGAAATGGAAATGAATTGTATTTATGAAAATGATCATTTGTTACTTTGTTCATAACCCTACTATGTTTTGCTTGAATTAATATTGAAATTCACTCACAGTTTTCAAGTTCATGCCAGAATCAAAGTATGCCAATCACTTTTCAGATCATTGAAATTTAGATGCAAATTCACAAAAATAGATAATCAATGCATCGATAATCAAGAAGTGGCAGACAGCTTACAATATCAATTTTTGAATGTGTACAAGGAGGGGGATAAGCTTCTTACATATGTTTGGTTCTTGTTGATTAAATATATAGACTTATTATTCCCTGACTGAAACTTTTATGTAACCTTTATTCTGACTCATGAACTGGGTACATGGCCAGAGCTTAATGAATGCTTGTTGAACAAATAAATCAATAAAAAGATGTGTACATTCCCAGCCAAAGTAAAATGAAAATCCAGGGAAAAAAAAGTGTAAGTTGTTAGGTATTACTGAGAATCAATTGTACTCTGCCCTTCACACTGAAGAGGGGGGAGACCCAAGAATCAAAGTATTCAGTAT
This sequence comes from Zalophus californianus, assembly GCF_009762305.2. Taxonomy (NCBI): domain Eukaryota; kingdom Metazoa; phylum Chordata; class Mammalia; order Carnivora; family Otariidae; genus Zalophus; species Zalophus californianus. The sequence goes on from NC_045605.1 coordinate 81,259,022, forward strand.
AAATTAAAACAGCTTGAGGAATAAATTGAGACTCTCCAGGACATGGATCAAAAATTCTCAAGTTCTTTGTCTGGTTCTGCTATTTATTTGCTCTGTGAACTTGAGTAAGTCACTTATTCTCTCTGATTCTTATTTCCTCATCTGGAGAAAAAGAATAACTAATTCTTGCTATGACCAATAAATGAAATGGTATATAAGAAAGTTCTCTGTGAATTTTAAAGTACAAATACAACCATAAGCATTTTCTTTTTCTCTCTCTCCAGACCTGGGGTGATCCGGGGAGCAAACAGGTACCCTAGTCAGAACCATGACTGTGGTTTTATACCAGCAAATACCTATCCACAGCCAAATAGTGGGATCTGTGATAGGCTGATTGCTTCATTCCAAGATGTTCTTCCCTTAGGGATTATGTGACTTTTAGAAAAAAAGAAGAATCTTTTGCTGCATCGGTACATATAAAGTATATCTTTCCACAGTAAGCAATAATAGCTTACACCTCAGCTTGTATCTGAAATCATCTTTTTCCAGCGAAGTTTTGTTAATCTGGAGAGAAACATTCAAAGTACAAAATAAATAAAGTACAGCATTCGTTAAGAAATAGTCATTGCCATCAAATTTTAGCAGAACTGTTTCTGATGAAGTTAATCAGATTAGTTTGCCATCCCTTTATTGTTTTAATAACCTATGTGTTGTTTCCTCCATTTTCCCCAAAAAGCACTCTGTATACTAACATTGCCATGATTAAGAAATAAATGAAGATGTCAGAGAGTTTGATTGTCACTCTGGTGGAAAATGGTATGGTCAAACCTACAGTCAAATTTGGATGGCTTGCCAGTGAGTCATAGTTGTCATTGTCACCGCCTATGATAATGCACTTATTCTGTCATTTAAATCTCTTGAGTTCAATCTGTTATACACTGTGTACATTAGTATGGTAACTTCATGCCAACTAAATTATCAAATGACATTTCATAAGTAAACTTATTTCTTATTTTAATAAGTAATCTTTCCAAGAGACATTCTGTACAAGAAGCCCAACTCAGAAGAGAATGAAATGTGAAAAAGAAAGAAAGAAAGAAAGCTGAAAATCTTTTCCTTCTAAAAAAATCTGGCAATTCTCTGAAGTAACAAGTGGGGAGCCAGGATTGATCTAATCCCAAGTAACTGTGGCCCAAGCCTAATTTAATGATGATGATGATGATGATAACAATAAATGCTAGCTAACACTTACTGAGCAAAAATGAGACACTATCCTAAATTATTATTATTATTATTATTTAAGATTTTGTTTATTTGACAGAGAGAGACACAGCGAGAGAGGGAACACAAGCAGGGGGAGCTGGAGAGGGAGAAGCAGGCTTCCCGCCGAGCAGGGAGCCTGATGTGGGGCTTGATCCCAGGACCCTGGGATCATGACCTGAGCCGAAGGCAGATGCTTAACAGCTGAGCCACCCAGGCGCCCCTATCCTAAATTATTTTTATGTATTAACTCAATCCTCACCAATAATCCGTAAGGTGGGTACTGTTTTTATCCCTATTTATACATGAGTAAACTGAAGCACAGAGAATCTAAGTAACTTGTCTCTTGTCAAGTGGAGCTGGAATTAGAAGCTAATAATCTTACTCTAGACCCTGTGCTCTTACTTAGGACACTACCCTAGATCATTTTCTTATGATTAAGGTACAGTATGAACTGTTGCTGGAGAATGCTGACAGCTCAGTCTTCCAGGATCTCACATACTCATATGGCAGACAGTCATAAAAGCAGCTCACTCTGTCACCCTGTGATAAATGAACAAAAAGGCATGAAAACCCATGCCTTTTCAATGTGGTGAGAGGGTTTGAGTTATTGTGCAGAGGGGTTAGGTAGAAGTTACAGAAAGGAGACCTTTGAGTTGAGTCTTTTAGGAGAAGTGATTGCTATTTATAGAAAAGTCCCTTGCACCCAGTAGATACTCATTAACTGCAAAAGTGAAAAAACAAATGAATAAATAAATGAAGAAGCAGGTCGGATTTCAGAGGGCTGAGGGGAGTAGAAGACTGGCAAATTCAGGGTCCAATCCCAGGACCCAGCAGAATTCTAAATCCCTGGAATTCCTTCCCATTATCTTGGTTGGTATCCACTATCCTAATTGTGACCTTGAGTTGGGTCAGGTTTTTAGAAAATAGTTCGGCATAATCACATTCTCTAAGTGTTACTGATTATGGCTGAATTTCAGACTGCTTCTATGGAACAAGAGAAGGGAAATACTTCATTGCTCCATTTCTTATTATTTTATATTTTGTGTACTTGTACAAGTGAAAATTAAAGTGATCTGCTGGCATTGTATGTTCTGCACATAGCAGTTTTTACATTGGTATTAATTTTGTAAAGGTGTGTATAAACAGCCTGTCCATCTTGTCCTTCTCTTTATTGATTAAAAAAGAAGAAGAAAGATTATTTGTTCCCGAACTAGTTATTCAGAAGTCTTAAGAATTTGGTGCTAGATATTTACAAGAGCTTTCAATTTAAGAATTAAGATCAGGCAGTCTTCTATATTAATTGTGCTACCATCTTGATTTTGAGGTTGACATGTATCAGATCTCGTCTACCTGGGAGGTATAATAACATGTCTTTACTTCACCATTAAAGTGCTGAGAGGATCCATGGTGTTCCGTGCTTTTCCTAAAAGGAGGTTTCAGACATCAGCCATTATATTTCTATGTTGGGAACATTTTTTTGAAGACAAGCATCTGCTTTCATTTTCAAAGTTTAAGTGTTTAAATCATTCCAAAAGAATGTCAAAGAGAACCCCAAATGTTAATAGGTTGATAAAGATCAAAGATTATATATTTCTAGGGCTAGGAGGGGGAATAGTGAATGAAAGAGTAGTTTTGACGTCCAAGCTTTAATCATAACTGAAAACTAACAAAAATACTTCCAAATTCTTTTCTCTTATATCTTTTGCTTTTTGCCAAAGTTGAGAAATTTTGGACTATCTGGAAAAGATATTCCTAGGAATTTAAAAATAAAAGGAGTCTATATTAATTTTTCATATCTTTTATATATGTAACTTTTTTGTGTCTTTCCCCATCTTTTTATTTTTGTCAAGGATATAGCAGTTTTGCCATTTCCCAAACACTGTAATTTATTTTACCCATGTATTCTTTATGGAACTATATATTACTTCACATATTTTTAATTACTTGGAATCTCTTCTACCATATTATAAATTGGAGAACATTTATTCTCCCCTTATATTTGCAGATAGCACATAGTAAGCAATAGGAAATATTGCTGACTTCCTACATTCTCATAATGCATAATTATTCATTTAATGGCTTTATCAGCTGGACTACTAACTCTTTGAGAGTAAAGATTAGATATGTCTTTTTCATTGTTATATCCTCAAGACCTGATACAGTGTTTGGCTTATAATAGATATTTAGTTACTATTTCTTGAATGAATAAATCAATGTCCATTTCTTTGTAGTTCTTGTGATGTTTAGAAAGTGGATGAGACCAGAGAGAGCTAATAAACAAAGTCTTACAACCAACTAGTGTCTTCAGCAATAGGCACTTTTTATTGTTAGGTAGACTCAGACCTATAATAATAAGAGAAACTGTCATTATTTTCTTGACATTGTAATGTCTTTCCTGTTCTCTAAAGGGTAAATCAGGTTCAATATGTCATACAATACTGGGTCAGTCTTCTGTATTTTCAGTTTCCTCATTAGCAAAGCAGGTACTTTGACCTAACATTGAGATAAGATGCATTTCATATATACATTACATATTCATTTAATCATCAAGTATTTATTGTAAGTCCACTTTCTGGTAGGTACTAATGAAGTTGCATAAATGATTAAGACAAAGTTTTCATCTTCTAAGAATTAAAAAAAAAGTGATTTTCCCTATTTAGATAGTAGTCTTCATAGTTAGTGTTTATTTGGATATATCAAATGTTTACTTTTTTTTTTTTTTCTTAGCATACGCTTCCCACTCCTTTCTGGGATCAGTTTTCTTCTTACCCAAGTATATATTTTGATATTTTCAGTGAAGATCTATGAGTGATACATTATCATAGCTTGTCTAAATATATCTTTATTTTGCCCTCACTTTTGAATGATAATTAGTTGAGTATAGAGTCAACAGCGTTGTGATTATTTTCACTCAGTACTCTGAAGGTAATATTTTATTGTCTCTTGACATTTATTATAGTTGATGGAAAGTCTAATTGTCATTATTTTATGGTTGGTCTTTTTCTTTCTCTGCTACCTTTAAAAATTTTCCTGTCATTGATGTTTAATTGTGATGTGCTTGGTTGTGATTTTGTTTTTATTGGTCATTAATGAAACAGAATCAACTTCTTTAATATTTCTCCATTTCTGGAAATATCAGACATATCTTTCCATATTTATTTCCTCTACTTTCTTGACTCCTGGGCAGCAGTTATTACTCACCATGTCTCTCATATTTCCTGTGTCTTTGTCTCCCTGTGTTACAGTCTAGGTAAAATCCTTCCCTGGTTTGCTAAGGCTCTCTTAAAGGGATAGCTAATCTGCTGTTTAACCTATTTGTTGAATTTTTAAAGTAGGAACTAATTGTTCCTACAAGTTCTATTTTTAAAAAATACTGTTGTTCTTATTCTCTCATTATAATCTCTATCAATTATTTTAAATCTTAATTTATTTTAAATATAGTAAATACATGTAGTTATTTCATATTTGTGCTCATTTGTTGTGTTATCTCCAGTTCTTCCTATTTATTTCATCTGCTGATTTTATACACACACACACACACACACAAACACATATATGCATAAATGTATATGGTGTGAACATATCTTCAGTGGGTTTTACATACACATCTATCCCCTTTAGGAACGCTGCACTTTGTTTATTTGTTGTGGTTTAATGCTTGCTTCTTCCTTTTTTCCTTCCTTTTTTCCTTCCTTTTTTCCACCTGACCGTCTGTCTGCTATGCGAAAAGTAAGTTAGGCTATTGAGGTTGTAGAAATCAAAGACACATTTAGGCAGACTTAAGTAATAAAAGGTTATTATAAGCTATATGTGATAATAAGAAGGAATTATTATAAAGCTAGTCATGTTAATAAGAAAGTTATCTGAGCTGCACAGTGAGGGGTGAAAGACTGGAAGACAACTCAAATGGTTGTTCAGGATACTACACAATTTTGCAACTAAACTATCATGTTGCAGCCTCAACAGGAAACATCTTTGTCTCTCTGTTCTAGTAAATTATCATTATTTCGGTTTGGCTATTCTCTTTGTCTAGTGTCTATGACTAACTTTTTTTCTAGGATTACTAGTTTCTGCTTACTCAGATCTTTTCTTTCTTGTTTTTACTTTCTCATGGCTTCTACTTATATAATCTTTTACTGTGCGCTTTAGTTTCTGCTTCTTTTGCCAGTTGTTTCTCTTTCTCCCTCTTTTCTCATCAGTCCATCTTTCTTTCTCTTTGCCTGGGAGTCAAGTTCCCTAAAATGAAGGATTTAATTTGTGCCATAGTTATCTTTAGCTTTTCCTTGTTTGGCAGAGTTTTACACTAGTTCCATTTAAAATGGCTGCCATTGGATTTACATGGTAATAGCACAGTGACCAAAGCTTAAAGACCTACTTAGTACAGTTCCAATCATGTAATAGATTTTTCCTCAGAATTGTAAGTATTGAAATAATGCTTTAAAGAAGGAGCTTTCTTGAAATTGGCTATGACTAGTGGGGAGTTTTTTTTTCCCCTTTAAAATAATGCATCTACCTATGTAAACAAAATGAGCCATGTAATTCATGTCTTTTTCAGTAATGTTTTGTTGAAAAAATTGTTGTATGACTATTGTATAACAATTCTTCTAATATGCTACTAGAACATGATAAAATTTATGGTTTCCCCAAATCTCCAGTGGTAATCAAACCACTCTACTGTCCAAGGCTAATGCTCTTATTTTGAGATTCTCTCTTCCTACCCTGTCCCCCACCCACCCCACCAAATATAAGGCTTACACTGAAACGTCTTCTCTCTAGAATGTCACTTTTAGTGGGTCATCTGGTAAATAGACAGACAGACATGGCCTGGCTCAGACCACATTTCAAAGGTCTACTCCCACATTTCCAGTGGTCTGCAGGGCATCTCCCTGAATTTCTTGTCAACACCCCAATCTCAAAATGTGTAATGTGGCAAATTCATAATTTTCTCCACAAAACCATCTTCACTTCCTGGGTTTGTTGTGCATATGGTAACACCTAGATACCATTCAATTGCTTTCAGTTTGCTGGCTGACCATGCAAATCTGGCTTCTGACTCACACCACCACAAGTGACTAATAAGACTCCTTTTCACTATTCTTGGTTCCCAGCTAACTTGATTTCTTACACATTCTGTACTTACCTGAGTATGACTAGCTCTAGTCCTGACCAGCTTCCACTTTATCTCTTATCATGCAGTTCCCAATTCTATTACTCTTTTATCTTTACTAACACAGGTATCTTTGGCTTTGCATCTTTAACTCTTCCCATGGAATGCCGTATTGCCTATTTTCTTGGAAATCTTGCAGCACCATTTCCTCTACCCTCCCCAAGGTCCAGATTTTTATCACCACTCCTTGGCCAAGTCCAGTCTCCCTAAGTCTTAATTCCTACTCTGCTACTAATTGTTGCACTTTTTCTCTCTGGTCCCAATTTTATTTTCCTTTAAAAGGAAGGTATATTAAACCATCCAGTCTCTAATGTTTTATGAAATTATGACAGGCATTTTCCTAGTCTCTGGCATGGAAACTTCAGAGATAGCTTTGAATCGTTTTCTGACACCCCTCCTCCCACCCCCACAGTTTTCCATTGATCAGTTATTAAATTCTACCCTGATTGTGGCTTTTGATTCAGTTCTTTTTTCCATATCTACCACCACCACTCTTTTATTTCTTGTTTAGACTGTTATAGTAGAGGTTTACCTGCTTTCACTCTCTCCCCTTAAATCCATTTGTTAAATATATTTAGGAGTGTCTGCCCAGCCCACACTCTCTTCCCTTAGAATTGCCCAGAACCCTACCAATTCCTGGTACCTGATAAAGAAGGAGGTTGGATCTAGGCAGCTATGTTTATACCAGGTCACCCTAGAAGCAGCTGATTAAGTCAGATAAAATAGATACTTCTCTCAAAAATGTGAGCCACAAAACCCAGAAACTATAATTATATGGTATTAGGAATGTAGAATTGACACCAGATTTGCCTTTCTGTCAATCCAGAGCAAGGTGAAAGTTATAGTTAAGAGAACTGGGAACCAAGAGTAGAGTGAAGGAAATAAATTCACAGAAAGAACAGTTGTCCAGAAAATGGAGGAGATCTTCACACACACACACACACACACACACACGCACACGCACACACACACAAATGCACACAAATGCACACGCAAACACAGGTGTGGAATGAGTGCTTGTCTGATAACTTTCCAATTTCCTTAAAGTCTAATGGTATTTCTTATAGTTGGTTATTTGTGATCCCTACATTTCCTTTATTTTTTTTATCTTAAGTTAATTTTGAGTGGGCTTTGTTCCATTCCTTAACATCCAACCCATCCCCGAAAACATCACAATTTTACTAGTCATGTAATTTACTTGTTCAAAAACTTTCATTGGCTCTCCGTTGCTGATGCATTTGATCCCAGGCTCCTAAGTTTGATGTATTTGGGTCCATTCTCTGGCCTGAGCAATTGTTTTCACCGTTCTCTTTCATCATCCTCCTATACTCTTACCTAATTTTTCTCTCCTTTTTTCCCCAAACATGACTTGTACTTTCCTTGCTTATGTCTTTGATCGTGCTATATCCTCTACCTGGAAAAACAACAACAAGAAATAAGCAAAACAAAACATCTCCACTGGTTGGAGACATTTCCACTCTTAAGGAGTGGATAACTTTTCATGATTGCTTCCCTGATCTCCTTGAGTAGGGTATAGTCTTTGATTTAAACTATCATAGTATTGGGTGCCTGGGTGGCTCAGTTGGTTGAGCGACTGCCTTCGGCTCAGGTCATGATCCTGGAGTCCCAGGATCGCGTCTCACATCAGTCTCCCAGCTCAGCAGGGAGTCTGCTTCTCCCTCTGATCCTCTTCCCTCTCGGGCTTTCTATCTCTCATTCTCTCTCTCTCAAATAAATAAATAAATAAAATCTTTAAAAAAAAATAAACTATCGTAGTATTTTGGGGCGCCTGGGTGGCTCAGTTAGTTAAGCGACTGCCTTCGGCTCGGGTCACGATCCTGGAGTCCCGGGATCGAGTCCCACATCAGGCTCCCTGCTCAGCGGGGAGTCTGCTTCTCCCTCTGACCCTACCCCCTCTTGGGCTCTTTCTCTTTCACTCTCTCTCTCTCAAATAAATAATAAAATAAAATCTTTTAAAAAAAAAACTATAGTAGTATTTTGTCCATATTTTATCTTCCTCATGGCAGTGTGGTAGAGCAGGAAGAATATAGGCTTTCAAGTAAGACAGAACTACATTCAAATCCTGGTTTTGCTACTTAAGTAGTATGATTTTGGCAAGTTATTTAATCTTTATGTACCTCAGTGGGATAAAAAAACAGTAAGCAAATAATCATTCAAATGAATAGAGAAGGGGCGCCTGGGTGGCCCAGATGGTTAAGCGTCTGCCTTCGGCTCAGGTCATGATCCCAGGGTCATGGGATTGAGCCCCACATCAGGCTCATGGCTCAGTGAGGAGCCTGCTTCTCCCCCTACCTCTCTCCCTGCTCATGCTTTCTCTCTCTGTATCTCTGTGTCTCAAATGAATAATAAAATCTTAAAAAAAATGAATAGAGAATTATAAATTGTGTAAATGTTAAGGAAAAAAGTACAGGGTAAATGAGACAGTATAGTAGTGGGATATAGCCTAGTTAGGGGTTTAAGAGAGGCCTCCCTACAAAGGTGGCCTTTAAACAAACACTTGGAAGAGTAAGTAGCCAAGGGACAAGTCTAAGAAGAGAATTTTCAATACAGAGAAACTAAGCATAAACAAAAGTACTGGGGCCCTTCTGTATCTTATTTCATCACTAATATTTTCTCTTCTCTTAAATATTACTTTACTCTGTCTCATTTTTTATTTTTTTATTATTTTATTATTTATTATTTTATTATTTATTATTTCATGTTTCATGTTACCATTTGTGCTGTTAGTAAGCTTACTTACTCATTGCTCTATTTCTATTATGTGACATTTTATAGCATAATCTTGATAATTGCTAGCATCAGTCTTATGTATCTATTAAGCAGTGCCACTTTGGTAGTTGACTAACCTTTTCTTCTAAAACATTGAAATATGAATAAACCAGGGCAAGCACTGCTCTTTTAGTTCTAACATCTCTTGATTGTTTCCTTTGGATGACTTTACTTTTTCTACTTCCCTTATCTTTCAGTAAATTTTTTAAAGAGATAGATAGATAGATAGATATGGGTATATATGTCTTATAAAAATTTATGTATATTGGGGCACCTGAGTGACTCAGTCAGTTAAGCATCTGTCTTCAGCTTAGATCATGAGCCCAAAGTCCTGGGATTGAGCCCCGCTTCGGGCTCCCTGCTCAGTGGGGAGCCTGCTTCTCCCTCTTCCTCTGCCTGCCACTCCCCCTGCTTGTGCTCTCTCTCTGTCAAATAAATAAAATCTTTTAAAAAAATTTATGTATATTATATATATGTATATATCCCTGTTATATGTTCATAAAAAGAAGTCTAAGCTCTAGTAGGGTATTGGACATCTAAACAAGTAATTCTAAAATGAAGCAGAATATTTTGCCACTCCCTTTATCTTTTCTTTTAACCACCCCGCCTTTCCCATTGACTTTATTATGACATAGTCTCCCTTTTATCTTCCTCCTACCTCTCTGATTGTACTTTTTTAGTATTAATTCCTCTTCCTATGCTTGTGCCTTAGTGTTGTTATTTACTGGGGGCTCAGTCCTTCGTTCTTTTCTTACAGTACATATCATGCTGGGCATCTACATCCATTTCCCCAGATCTGACATCATCTGTATTCCCATCTTCAGCTCAAATCTTTCTACTGAATTCTAGGCCAATATTCGCCTGACTTTCTGAACATATCAATCTATTTATCCTACAAGCATATAAAGTTCAGTGTTCCAAATCTTACCTTGCTTACCTCTTTTTCTTCCAATGCCCCTAACCACGTTTACCCAAACACACAAATCAAAAACTTCAAGTCACCCTTGAGTTGTGAAAAGGTTTATCACTGGAACTTTTTAATTCTGCCTCCTAAATGTCTCTTAAATCCTTCTGTTTCCCCCCACACTCCCCGCCCACCTCTGGGTTTCCACTGTCATTGTCTTACTGTAAATTTTTATCATCTTTGCCAGAATTATTACCTTAGTCTTCTAACTGGATTCTATTTTCTGTCTGTCTCAACCTCCTCCAGCCCAAACTCTACCAGAGTAATGGTGATATGTGTTAAGGAGGGCATTTGTGATGAGCACTGGGTGTTATATGTAAGTGATGAATCACTAAATTCTACTTCTGAAACCAATATTATACTGTATTTTAACTATAATTTTTTAAAGATTTTATTTATTTATTTAATAGAGAGAGAGAGACAGCGAGAGAGGGAACACAAGCAGGGGCAGAGGGAGAGGGAGAAGCAGGCTTCCCACTGAGGAGGGAGCCCAATGTGGGGCTCGATCCCAGGACCCTGGGATCATAACCTGAGCCGAAGGCAGACGCTTAACGACTGAGCCACCCAGGCGCCCACTAACTAGAATTTAAATAAAAGTTTGAAACAAAAATAAATAAATGAAATAAAATATACTTAGAGTTATGTTTATGAAATAGAAATTTCATAATAACAACCTCTCCATAAAATTCTTACTAGGTTCACTATCATCTATAGGACAAAATCTAAGCACCTTAACATGAAAACAAAGTCCTTCGTGATCTGGCTTCTGCATGTTGTTGTAACCTAATTTCTCCACTGCCCTCTCCACCACGGCACTCCATGTCTGCACCAAACTGCTCATCATTCAGGTTCCCAGACTAACTTTCTGCTTTCTCATTTCCATCCTTTTGTATATGATCTTCCTCTGCAGGGTATGACCTCCTTCATGTCTTGTCTTGCCCCCCACCTATCCCTTAAAGTCCTTCTACTTCTTTTAGGACTAGGCTTATGTATCCTTACTTTGGATCCTTCCTGAGCTTTCCTTTTCACCATCCTCCTGAAGTTACTCACTTTTTCAGTATATTGATACATCTGGTGTTTACCTGCTATTTATATATCTGATGAACTTTTGCTTCATTATACTTTGTTTCTCTTATATACTTCGTGAGGTCTTCAAGGACCTAATTTACCTGAATAGCCTCAGCACTCTCTCTTAGAGAATATGTTGAAGAAGTCAACAAACTGGATTAAAGAAAGCAAGAACTATTGAGTCACGTAGATTTGAGTTGGCTGTGTCATTTACCAGCTTTGTAAATTTGCGCATTTATTACCTTCTCTGAATCTCTGTTTCTTCATCTGTAAAATATGGGTGATAATAACTACCTCACAGGATTCTTGGATTACTAAATCAGACAATGTATTTTAAATGCCCAATAGAGATCTATCTCTAGTAGATATCTATATATTTTTAACTTTTGTTGAATGAACACATAGAAATGAGTGCATGAGCGAGTGGATAATTAAGTGAGTGAATGCATTTGAATGAATAGAACAAATACTATAAAAATTTTTATAATGGATTCACCAGGAAACACTTTCTGTACTAGCAGCTGTCTTACTCTTTAAAGGGATGGTTAAGATGTCAGCAGGCAGCAATGTAGCAGTCAAGGCACTGGGAACCTGAACCTTGAGAATGTGAGAAAAGGCTAAGACTGGGGAAAACATCCTTTTTTGTTGTTGTTGTTGAAAACATTATTCCCTGCTGTCACTTTACCCTTCTCCCTGTTTTTTCTTCATCACATTAAAGAACTCTAAGGATGGGCTGGCTGCCAGCTCATTCAAGGTACATCAGCATCTCATTAGCCAGGTGACAAGTTAGGCCTCACACAATAAGCTCTATGGATTTTGAAAAGAGAAAGTGGGTTGTTATGGAGCTTTTGGTTGCCTAATTATTATTATTCAGTGAACTGTTTTAGATACAGCATACATTGCAGTGATGTTAAAGGCACTGCATTTTCTTCCTTAGGAAAAAAAAAGAATATTAACATTTATGTAAAATCCCCTGGAAAGCATTAATTTAGAGTCCTGTGTGTTTCAGGTACCTATCTCAGAAATTGAAGCTGAGAAAGGTAATCTAGCAGGTAGGATTTTTAAGTTGTTGACTTCATCTCTGTACTCTTTAGATGGAAATCAACTTTGATGACAGACTGAAATCATCAAGCCAACATGTTGTATTACTATATTGCTTACCCATTTTTCTTTATTAGTCTTTTTTTTTTTTAATGCCTCATCACCCTTGCATTATTAGTCTAGGTTTATGTCACTGCATTCTGTTGTGTCACTGAGTAATGGAAAAAGAAATTAATTTTGGAATTATACAATAACCAGGATTCACAGTTCAGCTCTGCTGTTTACTAGCTGTGTGAACTTAGACAAGTTATAGAACCATTCTAATCTTCTCTAAGGTAAGGATAATGATTCCTAACTTATAAGATTGTCAGGATGATTAGAAATTACATTTTAAAACTACCTACTCATGGCAGGCATATGATAGGCACTTGATAAAAGCTAGTCAGTACAAAGAATTTACCTTATCTAGTTGTTGATAGAATCTACTTCACAAATACATGTAAAAAATATGTAAAATTCATGATCATAGAGAAAATACAAGATTTTCATTTGTAAGTCATATATACAACATTGTTAAGAAATTCAAGTGAAAACTTTAAGAACCTATAACACCACTCTACCACCATAACATGATTATAAGTTTACATATTTTATCTCTTTACCTTTATTCTCACATTTTTCAGTTGAAATGATTGAGTGTATATAATTTTGATTTTTTTTTTACCTGATATCATGCCACATTTATGGCACTATACTGTGTGTCAGTAAGAGATATTCAAATTTATTTAATCATATCCTTATTATTAGATATTTGGCTTACATCTTAGGGTTGTTACTAAAAACCCTATGGTTAATTTTTGGTGCATATTTAAGGGATTTTAGAGAGGAGATGGGGTACTTCCTTTCTAGTATAAATCCCCTAGTGAGATTAATGACACATATGTGACGTTAGCCCTTCAAACATTGTTTTTCAAAATGGATACACATCCTTCTAGAAACTAAAAGCCTTTCCTGGACATTATTTCCCTGGACACTGCTCCTAGACCAAGTTAATAGGATAGAACAGGCAGAAAAATAAAAGATGGGAGAGTGCAGTTCAGTATTGAATTTGGATGTGGTAGAAAAAGATATTTATCATCTGTGACTTAGTTAAAATCCACATGCTATTGGCCCTTGGAGAAATTAATTATCTATTCTTTAATTCAGTCAGATAGTCTGTTAGTCTTTCCACAAGCCTATTATGAGAAAACTGATGATAATACACACTCCCTACTTTCTGGAAGTAATACACAGTCCCTGCCTTCTGGAAGCTTATGTTTCAGTGGAAGTGACAGATATTTTTCAGAGATCATTGTAATACAGTTGAGAAGTGTTCCGTTGCAAATTAAGTATGATACAACTTACCTTGGAGCCCAAAGATCAGTTATGAGTATGTGCTGACCTTATAAGAAAGAAGAACATAGTTACATACCTTTTCTTGTTACTGTCCCCCACTCTGGGGGTGTGAATGGCCCAGCTCTGAGAGTAGTACTGCATTCCCTGTTCACTATTCCTAAAGGTTCAAATAAAGTATCTTATTAGGTGTCTTAGATATGCTAGAACCTTCTCCTTAGACTTTTGCTTTGTGTTCACAGCATTTGGTTAATAGGCCTCAATCCCTTCTTAAAGACTCAGTAATTAAATTTAATGTCGACCACCTAAACAGATAAAAGGAATCATGATTCACGTTGAGATATCCCATCTAGACTCAGCATTTTAAGACTTAAATACTGTAGAATTAGAGTATTATACTATGTTATAGTATATTACATTACATTATAAAGTATTATAGTATAATGTATTTTATTGAAAAGTAATACATGAAATGTATCAATCCTTTCCTTTAATTCTGAGCTATGTTCTTATTTCACCTCAGCGGGTAATATTCCTCTTTATCTTTTTTGCTCAAACCCATAACTTGATTTTTTTCCCTATTGTAGGAGGATTTGTAAGCCTCAACCACCCATAGTGAGATCATGTTGAAATCAGACTTAACCTGGTAGGAGTTGAGGATTAGATGAGATGCTGAAGAAGTTTAAAAAGAACCTCACTGAGTAAAGCCAGTTTTATCCAGAACCATTCAAGTTCACAGACTTTAATTAACAGTTTGAAATTTGTAATATTACTTGAATTTCAAATGGGTGAGAATTTAACACTGTATTATAGGAGCCCAGGCAAAAGGACATGAGTTGCGTCACAGACACTTATTAAATGCGATGGAAATTCAACAGACGAATGCCGGCAAACAGGTGCAAGAGCTGAATTAATTTTTAAACCCTACCACTCTGGGAATTGCAATGCATCACGTTGACAGCCACAGCACGTTGCTAATTTCATTCACAAGCTTAAAAATCTCAATACATTTGAACATGTGAATGTATTAAATTTTAAAAAGTGTAAGTAGCATAAGGGTATCCCAGAACTAAAAATGATAATTTCTCTCTGGGACTTTAAGTCATTTATTTAGCCAGAAGCATGGTGTTTTTTATGAATGAAATCTATCTTAACACTTCCCCATACAAATTGTGTTCTATTATTGTATGTAGTGCAGACTGTTACTAAGCAAGGTTTTCTCTTACTTTTAATATGAAATCCCTTGTGAGTCAGCAGAAAACTGAGTATTCACTGATAGAATTTCCAACTTCTCCTGTCATGCATGAAGGGGGTTCTCAGTCTCTGCTCCTGATGATGCTAAGTGGTGGTATTCCTGGAGTTAAAGAAAAATACAACAAAATAAAACTAAATGAAGACAGAGGACTTTTTGGTGGTATCATTAAAGATGGTAAATTATAAGCTGAAAACTCAGAAAACTCTGTTTTCACCATGAATTTACCTATTTTGAGGTCCCTGATACAGCTGAGAATTCACTGAAAACCCTGTATTATTTCCACATAAAACTGCATGTACACACAAAATCCTATGATTTTAGGTTTGTGTTCATGAATCTCCACACTTAGAATACCATTTATGGTACATCTTGATCTTTGGGGCTGGAAGAATATTTATTTAGTGGATTTTTCCCTTTGCCACCTACTGTGCACCACGCTTTAGACCTGGGACTGAGGATATAAAGAAAGATAATAAAATATCTTTGGATCTTTTGCAGCCTAGTAGATGTTAATAGACCAATAATGTAGAATGGTAATAGTTTGTTGAAATATGTATAAAAACATCATTGCAAAAGCTTGCTGGAGAAGATCCTACCTTTGTGAGCATTAGGGATGAGTAGACATAAACTATAAGAAGAGGGAGAAAGGCATTTAGACTATGAAGAGAGCAATGATCACTGCCCTGTCATTGCTAAAATTGTGTATTTACAAGAAATGCACAGTATCAAATGTATAGAAAATCTTCCAGTCTTCTCTTATAATATTTCCCAAGAAGCTTTAAAGAAAAAAATACACAAGCTTGTCCCCTCAGTTTGCTTAGCAAGAGAATATTAAGCACTAATTTTTGGAACATAAAAACAACTATAAAGGGCTCCTTTTCTAGCAAGTGAGTCAGGAAAAGCCCAGTGTGTACTGCACTGGTTGAGTCTAGATTCTTAATCAAAAACATGTAATCAGTACTTGTGCAAAAGTCTTTTGATAATGACAGTAGTATTAACTGTTTCTTTTTTAAACACACTATCAAGACAGCTTATGAAAAAGAGAGGCAAATTTACAGTCTAATAACCTGAGCTAACAATATGTTATTTTCAATACAATGAAAAGGACAAAAGCCAAAGGTATTCATTACCATTCCCAGGTAAGAGACCAGGGCAGTTGCTGCCTTCACCAGATGTGCAGTCTTAGGCCTAACAATGCACATCTCCCCAGGGGAAAAGTGGAGAGAAAGCCAAACTCTTGCAACTTGATGCAACATCTCTTAGTAAAAGGCTATTCAGGCTTAGAGTAAAGATTCTACCCTCATTTTCTCCCAGAAAATGAGATTGTTATATAAAACACTAGACATGAAATCAGAGCTTCTGGAAATCATTCTGAGCCATGTGATTTCATCTTAACTTCCTTTAATTCTAACCAGGAAAAAGGAGATGAGATGGTTTGGTGAATGTACCATCTTAAAATTGTTGCTTTGTTTTGAGCACGCGTAAAGACAAGAAAACTCAAGAACATCCTCAGGAAACTGAAAAATAAACACACCTATATAATAAATTGAGTTTTTAAAAAAAATCAAGACAAAAAAAGCTAATGTTAATCTGGCCTTCCCAGAGTGTGTTTCTCAGATGAACTAGTCAGAAATGTTATGCCTCTCTTCTGGAGGAGTTAGAGTCATTCTGTCTTATAAAAAGAATGGATGTAGGGGTGGGCTTCATGTTAAAAAGACCAAATTTCCATTTGGATCCTGTGAACTTGGGAAGTGACCTTTAACCCTAAATTTTTCACCTCTAAATGGAAATGAGAATATCTACCTCTTGCCTCAGAATTATTATAGGGACTTAATGACATAATTGAGATATGTGAGGAGTGATTAACACCAAACATACTTTAAGTATTTTCCTACCCAGAAAACAAATTCTATGGAATGGGTAGTTCTTACTAAAAATTAAAGTTCTTACTCAGAAAGTTTGAAAGTGCTAGGTAAATAGAGTTTAATAATTATATTCAGAGCTTTACCATGCTAATGGACATTGTGGATCTCCAGAAGAGTGTAGCATGCGACTTTTCTCAGATTTTACTTGCCAAAAGACACATTGGTATTTGTTTGGGGAGTGAAGGTGCTATATAGTTAACAAGGCCACTGTCCCCAGAACAGTAGATTGGAAAATGCTTTCTATACAGGGGTCAAGATTCTTCTTTTTTTTTCCTCTTTTTGTTCCCTTAATAGTGTGTACAATCCTTGTTTCTAGCCCTCCTCCCAATATTTACATATCATTCTCATTGGGTTTGAATTTTTTGAGGGCAGGGACTACAATGTCTTCATAAACATTTTAATCCCCAGTGTTTAGTACACTGTGCATAGTAAATATTGTCTGAATGAATGAATGATGTACTATTCAGGATGCAGTTACTAAATTTTACCAAATACTGCTCATGCCAATTTTAATTGAAACAATTTCTGTTAGCCTCAGATTCTACTCAACTAATAAATGGACTGAATAAGTTGGGATTTTGGATTTCTGAAAACAAATGGTATGGTTTAAAATGATTCACAAATATATTTCATCCTTGTGGAAATATGCTCAAGAAAGAAGATGCCCTGTGCAGAAAGGTGCTCCATGAAAACTAGAGCAAAGGGAGAAGGAAAGAATGGAGACAAATAAATACTGTGTGCTCAAGATGCCAGAAGAAAACTTGTATACTTGGATGGCAAGAGAGAATCTAAAAGTTTAATTATGGGAAATAATCTGGCCAGGTGAATGTAATGCAACCTGGAAGGTTTAGGTTAATTAAGTTAGGGCTCTTACATTTGTTAGCATCAGTCATTAAATAGTCAAGATCAAACTAAAAAGTGATTTTTAAATAATTTCTCATTTTTTTAAAGATTTTATTTATTTGAGAGAACACACATGAAAGGTGGGAGAGGCAGAGAGAGAGAGGGAGAAGGAGGCTCCCCACTGAGCAAGGCTCTATCCCAGGACCCGAGATCATGACCCAAACCCAGGCCTAACCAACTGAGCCACCGAGGCACCCCTGATTTCTCATATCTCTACCATGCTATCTTCATAGTCTTAAGGCCTAAATGCCACTTTGTAAACTTGGAAGTGCACCATTAATTTGTACAAAAGGAAAATTTTATACTTCCTTTTGGATACTGAAATCTTTTAATCTGATGCCTAAATCCAATGAGAATTACTCAGATGCTTCAGAGGTTTTCAACAACCCTCTACCCCACCTACTCTCCTATTAGTCCAGGATCAAAATAGAATTAGTTTGGTAGAATCTTCAAATTAACATATCAAATCCCTTCCTCACCAACTCCATTGTATAACTGAGAATAGCAAATAAATAAATGGATGAATGGCATTCATAAAGTGACTATATGGAGTATGTGCTTCTGAACATTTTCTTTATTTGATCTTTACAATAATTTTGTGAAAAGTGTTATCATCTCATGTTCTAGTGGGAAAACAAACTTAGAAGTTAAGTGTTATTGCCCCATATCAAACAGCTATTAAAAAGTAAAAGATCTGAAAAAAGAAGAAGATAGCAGGAGGGGAAGAATGAAGGGGAGTAAGTAGGAGGGGGAGACAAACCATTAGAGACGATGGACTCTGAAAAACAAACTGAGGGTTCTAGAGGGGAGGGGGGTGGGGGGATGGGTTAGCCTGGTGATGGGTATTAAAGAGGGCACATTCTGCGTGGAGCACTGGGTGTTATGCACAATGAATCATGGAACACTACATCAAAAACTAATGATGTAATGTATGGTGATTAACATAACAATAAAAAATTATTTAAAAAAAAGTAGAAGATCTGATCATTGAACCTAGTTTCTCCTTTCTATAGCCCCACACCATTTCTATTACACCATGTTGTCTTAATATAAGTATTGTCATTTTTTTATGCTTTTCCATACGGATGTTTAAAGTGCTTATGTGTAAGCATAGTACTCACACAAACAGGTGACCATAATTTAGGTGAAGATAACTATTAAACTTTAACAAAGGACATGTAAAATATTAATGGAAATACTATGTTCCCTGGATGGATTTTATGATAATGTAAATTTTATCCAAATCAGTTTAAAAAATTCGATGCAATTTTAATCAAAATATTTGTTATTTACTTTATTGATTCTTTCTAAATTTAATTTGGACTAACAAATGCATGAGAATACCCAAGAAAATTTTTTAAGGAAGGATAATGGTGAGGGTAGGGGAGTTTGTACTACCTAATAGCAAAACATACTGGGGAAAAAAAACAATAATATTTTGGTATTGGCAGAAAAATAGAGAAATACATCAGTGGAACACAATTGAGAATCCATAAGATCTATTTGTGTATAAAAATGTAGTATATGATCAAAGTGGTACTTCAAATGAATAGGGAAATAATGTACAACTTAATAGGACAGTTGGCTATGTAATTTTCAAAAAGATGAAGTTAGATCCCTACCTCATACCATACTAAAAGTAAATTTTCTGTGAATTAAATATTTAAATATAGGAAATAAAACTAGAAATATACCAGAAAATATAGAGTTGATTAAATCTACATAATGTTGGTGTGGGGAGAGCTTTCCTAAACTTGATAAAATCTAAAAGATATGAAAAAAAAATCTGTATACTCTTTTAATTTCTGTATGGCAGAAAAACTCCACAAAGTAAAAAGACAGTCACAATCTCTGAAAAATATTTGTGACTATATATGAGAGAAAATGGTTAATATCCTTATTTTATAAATAGCTCTTCTAAATCAATAAAGAAAAAACATCAGAATAAGAACATGAACAAAGGGTTTGCTCAGTCAGTTCATAGCTGAAATCAAATGGCCATTAGATTTGAAAGGATTCCCCATTCTACTAATTGTGAAAGAAATGCAAATAAATTAAATAACTGTAAACTATCATTTGTTCACTCTATTAGGCTAGTTAAGGTTAAAAAGAGGGCTAGTTTTAGTACTAGTGTAGACGTGGGGAGATGGGCTCTCTCATGTACTATTGATGGAAATAAATTGGTACAATCTATTGAGAGAATAAATTTAGAAGTATTGATCCAAATTTAAATGGGCACAAAAAGTCTTTGACTTAAATACTCTAATCCTATAGACTACTATCATAGGCTCAAATAGTTACAAATATTTTTCCCACAATGTGGCTGTCTGTTTATTTTGTAGAGTTTTTCTACCATGTGGAAATTTAAAATGTGTAATTCACATGTTTACTGCAGCATTTTTGTGATAGCAAAAAGAGAGAACATCCTAAACGTTGCTGTGATAGCAGTATGAGCTCCACCAGAGTAGAGACTGCCTCTATCATAATTACTGTACTCCACACCACAAACCACAAACATTTGTTAATGAACAAACAAAATGGATTATAATGCACCTATACAACTGAAATTTTTAAGATACATAAACAAAGCAAGTTGCAGGTTATTGTGCAGATCATTCCCTCCTTACAAATATATGCATAGGTACATTTATATACAAAATGTCATATATATCAAGGAAAAAAGTTATAAATTATACCTTTTGTTTGCTTTTTGGGGTGGGATTAAAGGAATAATGACATTAATCTTTTGCTATGTATACAACTGATGATATTGCTTTTTGCTTTTTTTTTTAACAATTACTATGTTTATAAGTTTAAAGTACAAATGCAGTCATTCTTTAAATCCACCAACTCTTCTTGGTTCAACGATTTATGGCAGTGAACAAAGTTCTCTTTTCACTGAGCACATCATCTAATAGAGGAAGACAGGTGGTAAACGAGTAAATATTTGTCCCTGATAAAGTATTATGGAAAAAATTAAATAGTATAAGGGGACTTTAGTGACAGGATGCTACTTTTCATAACTAGTTAAAGACAGCAACCTTTCTAATTCTGTGATGTTTATTTTTTCAAGATTTTATTTATTTATTTGAGAGAGAAAGCATACAAGCAGGGGGGAGGGGCAAAGAGAGAAGGAGAAGCAGGGAGCCTGGTGTGGGGCTTGATGTGGAGCTCAATGTGGGGCTCGATCCCAGGACCCTGAGATCATGACCTGAGCCAAAGGCAGACACTTAACTGACCGAGCCACCCAGGTACCCTAATTCTGTGATGTTTAAGAAGAGACCTGAATTAAGGGAATAAGCTATCCAGCTATATGAAGGCAGATTTTCTAGGTACAGGTCAAAGAACCTAGGCAGGACCATGCCATGGTTCAGTTAAGGTACAGAGCTCAAGGTCAGGAAGGTGAGGTCAGAGAAATGGGGGTGGTAGGAAGCAATGGTTGCATGTGACATAGAGACATTTGGCCAAGGTAAGAGCTTCAGTTTCTATCTCATGTGATAGGAAGATCCTAGAGATACTGAACAGTGTAATCACATGATCTAATTTTCATATGAAAAAGATTGGTCTGATGGTTGTGTGGAAAAGGTGATGATGGCTTAGATTAGGGTGATAGTAGTAGAATTGGTGAGAAATGGTGGGGTTCTCAATACAATTCAGATATAGAGCCATCAAAAATTGCTGATATGAGAGAAAGGGAAGAATTAGAATATGAGACTGTCAGGAACTTTAAAAATCCTGCAACAACAAACCTGATTTGGAATGTGAGAATGGAGTGCTTCTTATGAGGGAGAACTCTTAACAATTTTCTTAAACAGCTCGGGTCAATCTCTATGTCAGGAATTTTCTCAACATTGCTATGAGAGGTAAGTACCAAATAATGTAAAATTGAATTGAAATTACAACTTGTTACCCCATAGTGGATTTAATGTACACTTACTTTTAACTATACATTTTTTAAAGTGTACTTGGTGTACTTAACTTGAAAACATCTTGCTATTAAATTATGTTAGCCTTTAATTCCTTTTTAAAGTCAGTTTACTGACAAATTTTTGCTATTATAAAGTATTAGAAGGATAAAAAACCCTCAAAATATGAAAAAAATATTAGGAGGAAAATGGTTCTGCTATTTTGAAGAATTGAGAAAACTTGTGGTTTAAGATTTTATAGATATTAAGTGAAATAAAAGCTTACAGAAAATCTCAACAATATTGTGCACTAATCTTTGTGGAAAAAAATCTGAGCTGAAATCACTGAAGGTCTTGATGACCATTACATTCTCATGTCTTATTTTATTCTGTAAAAGAAATATGCAAAAAAGTTCACCTTGCACATTGGCTCATTTCAGTTAATAAGGGCTTGCAAGTTTGCATTTCTGGAGGTTAAAGTTAATTGCAGGTGTTCTGTTGCATGTGCAAATAATTGATTCATTAAGACATTTCCAGCAAGTATCAAATATCATTAAATACAAGGAAGTAGTTATATTGAGATAATGAAATTGCTAGCAAATTTTAGAGTTCATTTGCCCCATTAAATTCACAGTTCGGTACCCACATTCACATTTGGCTGAAAAGTAGGGCATTTCATGACATTATTTGGAAAATTCAGTTCATGATGTTTTCTGTGACTAAAAAGATTCTCTTCAATTAGCCATTCTTTGATGTGACTGAATATTATATTCTTCATATAGCCATCTAATGATGTGAATGAATTCATTCACTTATCCATTTATTTTTTTCCATTCATTATCTATTTATTATCTTTTCAACAAACATTTACTGAGTGTTTACTATAGTAGTTCTTAATCTTGGCTGCAATCAGAATCCTCTGTGAAGCTTTTTAAAAATAGTGATTACTGTGTAATAAACCCCTGAAACTGATTCCATAGTTCTGGACTGGGGCCAAGCATCTTTATTTTTTCAAAGGCTCCACAGGTGAATGATGTGCAGTCAAGGTTTAGAATCACAAGCTTCTTTGTTAAGTATGAGGGATATGAAGAGTGAACATGAAATAGCTCCCATTCACAAGTCAAGGTACTGAGACAGACAAGTAAACTTGTAATTGCAGTAGAGTGTGACAAGTGCACACCTCTTCCCACTTAAAACTTATATAAATTGGCCTAGTCCATTGGTAGACTAGAAAACACAAAAAGGAGATTTTCTCTAAGCACCAAATCAAATGAATCTGTATTTTCTGTCTTACCTACTATGCCTTAATCAAATAAATTAGCCATACAAGATCTGTGACTAAAATCAGGAAATGGAATAATAGAGAGGACCAGTTTCTATCTCTGATAACAGAATATAGGATATGATAAAGAAGTGGGAGAAGAAAGAAGAGTTGCAAAACAGTAAGCTCCTCAAGGGCAAGGACCAGGTCTCATTAATATTTTTCTTCCTTTGGCCTAATTTAGAATCTAGCAGATATTCCCACATGGTCTCTACTTACCTAGGAGAACTCTGTTCCTTACTCTCTGACCAGTGACTTACACAAGCAAACCCATTTTTGCTACCTTATAGGCACATGACATTTACTGATTGTCTTTAAACTTTCTAATTCAGACAAAAACACCTGACTTCCTTAATACCCCGGTGTATTAAGGAAGTCAGGTGTTTTTGTCTGAATTAGAAAGGGTATTAGTACCCATCACCGGGGTATTAAGGAGGGCATGTATTGCATGGAGCACTGGGTGTTATACGCAAACAATGAATCACGGAATACTACATCAAAACGAATGATGTATTGTATGGTGACTAACATAACATAATAAAACAAAATTTGAAGAAAACTACCTTGCTTAATCCTTGATAGTAGGATTGTCTTTTCTTGTCTTTTTGTCTATTTGTACAATTGTCAGTTGATGTTTTGTTTTTGCTATTTTAATTTCCATTACCGTATGCTGTTTAAATTCTTTTTTTCTTTTTAATTTCATTTTATAAAATCTGTATTGTCAATCTTTCTTCCTATAAATTACAGAAATAAAAGTGCCAGTTTATAAAGGAAGGGTATCCCTGGAAATTGAACTTATCTAAAATAAGGCAGGATGTGTACTTTTGGTCCCAGAGCAGCACCAAAAAGCTCCACAAAACATACTGCCCATCGCAGCCCTTAATCGTCTTCTGGTCCATGAAGATGGGACTTGCAGAGTTGATAGGACCATACCTGGAAATCCTATCCAGGAAACCCATTGCATAGTCCAGATTAGGATTCCCTAAACAAAAAATTTAAAAAAGCCCCAGAAGAAAAGCTTTTCATGGTTTGGAGTTATCCTATTATCTTTAAGACCACTCCTAAATAAAATGGAAGCTCTTATTTTCTTTCTCCATTATATGACATTGGCAAGGCCTACTTAAACCTTATAAAGAAAAAATTGTCTGATCACAGTGGTGTTAATTTTTCAGCTGCAAATTCATATTCAGTGTGGATATATTTAAAGTGAATATTAATTATATAAACATGAAGTTGCATAATATAAAATATGAATAAATTCTCACTTTATGTGAAATACTTTGAAATAAAAACAGGTCTCCTCAATTAAAAGAACTAGTCAGGAATCTCAGTTTCACAGCTAGCTGGCTGAATGAATTATAAACTATAATTGTGCCACAGGAAGGGGCCATTTTAGCTGGTAAAGAGAAATGCCTACCATACTTTGTTATGTCAAATGAACCAATGCTATTATTTATATAGAATTTACTTGGTGATTTCAGATATTATTTTGTTATTTTAACATTTTCTATTTTGATTATTTTTTTAATTTAATTTTATTATGTTATGTTAGTCACCATACAATACATCATTGGTTTTTAACGTAGGGATCCATGATTCACTGTTTTCGTATAACACCCAGTGCTCCATGAAGTACGTGCCCTCCTTAATACCCATCACTGGGTTGCCCCTTCTCCCCACCCCCTTCCCCTCTAAAACCCTCAGTTTGTTTCTCAGAGTCCATAGTCTCTCATGGTTCATCTCCCACTCCGATTTCCTCCCTTCATTTTTCCCTTCCTTCTCCTACTGTCCTCCATGCTGTTCCTTATGTTCCACAAATAAGTGAAACCATATGATAATTGACTTTCTCTGCTTGATTTATTTCACTTAACATAATCTCCTCCAGTCCCATCCAATGTGTTGATGTAAAAGTTGGGTATTTATCTTTTCTGATGGCTGAGTAATATTCCTTTGTATATATGGACCACATCTTCTTTATCCATTCCTCTGGCTCTTTTCCACAGTTTGGCTATTGCAGACTTTGCTGCTATGAACACTGGGGTGCATATGGCCCTTCTTTTCACTACAACTGTGTCTTTGGGGTAAATATCCAGTAGTGCAATTGCTGGGTCATAGGGTAGCTCTATTTTTAATTTTTTGAGGAACCTCCACACTGTTTTCCAAAGTGGCTGTACCAACTTGCATTCCCACCAACAGTGTAAGAGGGTTCCCCTTTCTCCACAACCTCTCCAAAATTGGTTGTTCCTTGCCTTGTCAATTTTTGCCATTCTAACTGGTGTAAGGTGGTATCTCAATGTGGTTTTTATTTGAATTTCCCTGATGGCTAATGATGATGAACATTTTTTCATGTGTCTGTTAGCCATTTGTATGTCTTTTGAGAAGTGTCTGTTCATGTCTTCTGCCCATTTTTTTGACTTGATTATTTATTTTTTGGGTGTTGAGTTTGAGAAGTTCTTTATAGATCTTGGAAATCAGCGCTTTGTCTGTAGTGTCATTTGTAAGTATCTTCTCCCATTCTGTGGGTTGCCTCTTTGTTTTGTTAACTGTTTCCTTTGCAGTGCAGAAGTTTTTATCTTGATGAAGTCCCAAAAAGACCCCAAATAGCCAAGGAAATATTGAAAAAGAAAAACAAAGCTGAGGGCATCACGTTGCCTGATTTCAAGCTTTATTACAAAGCAGTGATCACCAAGACAGCGTGGTACTGGCACAAAAACAGACATATAGACCAATGGAACAGAATAGAGAGCCCAGATATGGACCTTCAACTCTATGGTCAAATAATCTTTGACAAAACAGGAAAAAATATGCAATGGAAAAAAGACAGTCTCTTCAATAAATGGTGCTGGGAAAATTGGACAGCTATATACAGAAAAATGAAACTCAACCATTCTCTAACACCATACACAAAGATAAACTCAAAATGGATGAAAGACCTCAGTGTGAGACAGGAATCCATCAAGAGGAGAACATAGGCAGTAACCTCTTCGACATCGGCCACAGCAACCTCTTTCAAGATACATCTCCAAATGCTAGTGAAGCAAAAGCAAAAATGAACTTTTGGGACTTCATGAAGATATTTTCATTATTTTTTGAAAATATATTCATTGACAATATCAAGCATATATTATTAAACTCTCTGCCTTTCTGTTATTTCATCGAATTGTTTAACATAAAGTCAGGTATGGCTAATTCAGTGCTGTTAATAATCACATCCTCAAATGTGTATCTCTGAAATGTGATAAAATGCCAAGAATGATAAGCAATTACCATGTTGAGCCATCCATTTAATATCTATAAAATATTAGAGATAATGTTATGAAACAAAATTTTAAAGCATTAAAGCAAAAACATGCTACATTATTTGATGCTTCTTGTATTCCATGGATGTTTATGCCCTATTTTACATCAAAATACATGTAAATTGAAATTTATTTTATAATACATTTTTTCTTTGAGAAAATTAATGTTGAATTATGCAAGATTTAAATCATGCAAGTCTTTAGGAATACATTCTTCCTGAAGCATCCTCTAAATCCAAGCTCTAAAACATGAAGAGTTGTGTATTTGTTCAGATTTTAGAATATTTTAAATTACATTTCCCAGTGACCAAAACTCTTTCTGTGGAACATGGAGTGATTGAATAACAAATAGAAAAAAAGTTGACCTCACTCTTTAGCTTTGACTTTGATATTTTTTTCTGAGAGACCTGCTTGTTAGAAGATAAATTCCCTAATGTCTAAACTAGCCTTTCAACAGAGTAGTTTTTGTGGATGAAAGAGTGAACCCATACCATGGATTTGGTTACCTTTAGACAGCCAGGTTCTCAGCTCCCTGGTACAAGTATGGTATTATTTCTTTCTTTCTCTGATTGTTTCATGTACTACTGGACCTACAGGTTACTAAAATGTGAACTAAGGCACCAGCTTTGTATAATTTACTTTGCTGTAAGAAGCATGCCACTGAGACTCAAGTGCCAGGATTGCAGCCATACTTTCTGATCTTCATCCATAGAGAATCTGGACCACAAGGATTACATTTCTATGGGATAATATTCTCTAGGAACAAAAATTTTAAGACATGAGTAATCAAGTAAAAAAATTAAATAGAAAATTCCTTTATAAGTTCATTGAACATTATACTTTAATATCATATTTGTATGACAATGGAGTAAGTTTAAGGAAAATTATATTCATTTATTTAAAAATCAACATTTTTTGTTTATCCTATTCTTGAAAACTAAATGGAGTTTGTCTGTTTTGATGTGCATCTTTTAAAATGTAAATAGTATCATACATGCTTCATTTTGTAATTTTCTTCTTTTACATATTGTAGATACATTAATCCCTTATCAGATACATGATTTGCAATTTTTTCTCCATTCTTTCAGTTGTCTTTTCACTTTCTTGATGGTGGCCTTTGAATAACAAAATTAATTTTGATGATGTACAATTTTCTTTTGTTGCTTGTGATTTGGGTGTCATATCTAAGAATTTTTTCTTGCCAAATTCAAAGTCATTAATGTTTATCCCTGTGTTTTCTTTCTAAGACATAATTCTTTCTAAGAATTTTATAGTTTTTGCTCTACATTTATGTCTTTGATCCATTTTGAGTTAATTTTTCTATGTGATTTAACGGTCCAACTCCATTTTTTAGTATGTGACTATCTATGTAGTTGTCCTAACATTATTTGTTCCATTAACCATTCTTTCCCTATTGCATGGCTTTGACATTCTTGTCAAAAATCAGTTGCTCATAGGGCTTATTTCTGAGCTTTCTATTATATTCCATTGATCTCTATGTCCATTGTTGTACCAGCACCACACTGTCTCAATTACCATTGCTTTTTAGGAAGTTTTGAAATCCCTAAGTGTGAGTCCTCCTTCTTCATTCTCTTCCCCTCACCCTGCCCCCCCCTCCCCAGGATCATTTTGGCTGTTCTGGGTCTCTTACAATTCCATATGAATTTTAGAATTAGCGTGTCAATTTGTCTAAAAAAAAAGTCAGCTGGGATCTGTTAGAGATTGCATTGAATCTTAAATTAATTTGGAGGAGTTTTCCATCTTAAACAATTTTTTTAAATATTGTTTGTAGCTTCCATAACATAAGATTTACCTTTCTTTTGTTAACTTTATTCCTAAATATCTGATTCCTTTTGATGCCATTGTGAATGGAATTTAAAAAAAATTTTTTTTGGATTGTTAATTATTAAGGATAGAAACACAGCTGATTTTTGCATGTTAATTTCATATACTGCTGCTTTGCTGAATCCATTTGTTAGTTCTCATAGGGTTTGTGTATATGTAATCGTTGGTGTTTTCTACATATAAGATCCTGTCCTCTGTAAACAGAGATAATTTTACTTCCTTTCCAGTTTTGATGCCTTTTAGTTCTTTTTCTTGTCTGATTGCTCTGACTAGAACTTTCAGTACTGTGTTGAATAGAAGTGGTGAAGATGGGTATTCTTGTTTTGTTCATGATCTTCAAGGAGAAGCTTTTAGTCTTTCATCATTAAGTATAATATTAGCTTTGGGTTCTCATATGGGCTTCATTATGCTGAGGTGCTTTCCTTCTATTCCTAGTTCTTGAGTATTTTTATCATGAAAGGTGTTGAATTTTTTCAAATGCTTTTTCTGCATCATTTGACATAATCATGTGGGTTTTTTCCTTCATTCTGTCAATGTGACATATTACATTGATCAATTTTCATTTGTTGAACCATGACCATCCACTTGGTCATGGTGTATAATCCTTTTAATATGCTGCTGAATTTGGTTTGCTACTATTTTGTTGAGGATTTTAATGTTTAGATTCATAAGAGATATTGATCTGTAATTTTCTTGTGATGCCTGTGGTTTTAGTTTCATAGTAATACTGGGCTCATAAAGTAATTTGAGAAGTGTTCTCTTTTCTTCAATTTTTTGGAAGCATTTGTCAAGTAATGTTTTTAATTATTTGAATGTTTGGCAGAATTCAGCAGTGAGGCTATCTGGGCCTGGACTTTTCTTTGTGGGTTGCTTTTGATTACTGATTTAATCCTTTTACTCGTAATAGTTCTATTCAGATCATCTATTTCTTCTTGGGTCAGTTTCAGTAGTTTGTTTCTAGGATTTAGCAGTTCTAGTGGATGTGTAGTGATATTTCATTGTGGTTTTAATTGGCATTTTTATGACTAATGATGATGAACATCTTTACATATGTTTATTGGCTTATATCTTTTGTGAAGTGTTCAAATTTTTGAACATAGGTGGTTTGGCTTCTTATTAAATTGTGAGATTTTCTTACATATTCTGGATAAGAGTTTTGTCAGATATATATTTTAGGTTTAGTGTTTACTCTTACATCTGTGATCCATTTTGTATTAATTTTGTGTACAGTGTGCAGTAAGAGTTGAAATTCATCTTCTTTTATGATAATCAACTTTCATTGAAAATCTTTTCTTTCTCCATTGAACTAACTTAACATCTTGGTCAAAAATCAATTGCTTTTATAAATGTGTGTCTTTTTCGGAGATGTCCAAATTTTGATAACTATGTTATTTGGTGCATTTGCATTTACAGTTGTACTTTCTTGCTCTATTGACCTTTTTCTCAATAAGAAATGTTTCTCTTTGGGTCCAGGAGTTCTCCTTCTTAAAGGTTTTTTTTTTTTCTAATATTAATACGATCTCTCTTTTTTATGCTTCTGTCTTCATGGCATATCTTTTCACAGCCTTTTGCTTACTTTTACTTTTATTTGCATTTTTATATTTAAAGTACATTTCTATACATTTCTCTAGACAATGTATAGTTAGGTCCTGCTATTCTTCAGTCAGATAATCTCATTTATATTGGAGTATTTAATGCATTTATACTTAATGTAATTATTGATATATTTGATTTTGTCTACCATTTTACTATTTGTCTTCTCTTTGTCTAATTTCTGTTTTCTTGTTCTGTTCTGCCGTCTTTTATGTTAAGCAATATTTTTTTGTGTACTATTTTTATTCTCTGAGTTTATTAGCTTTATTTCTTTGCATTACTTTTATTGATTGCTCTAGGAACCACAATATGCAACTTTTACTTCCAGTACAACATATGAATCTTGCAAAAATATACCTCCATTTACCCACTCTAATCCTTTGCACAGATTAATACCTGTATTGTAATGTATATAAATGTAAAAAATATTGTTATAATTTCACTTGAGTCCTGCCTTTTAAAGAAATTAAGAGAACTCATATGTAGAGAGATATGTGGATATCTATATAGATATATCTATAATCTCTTTTTCTGTATATGCAAGTTACCATCTGGTGTCATTTTATTTCAGCATTAAGTATTTCCTTTAGCATTCCTTGAATGCAGACATATTAGCAATGAATTCTCTCATTTTTTATTTATTTGAAAATGTCTTTGAACCTTTAATTCTGAAGAATAGTTTTAGATAGCCTTCTTGGAAGACAGATTTTTTTCCCTCAACAATTTGAATGCTATTCCAGTATTGTATAGCTTCCATTGTCCTCATGAGAAAATAACTGTTAATAATATTTTTGTTCTCCTTTATGTATTTCTTTATTGTATTCAAGATTTTTCTGATTAGCTTGTCATAGTTTGATTATGATGTACCTAAATGCGGTTTTCTCTTGTTTATTCTATTTGTAGTTTACTGAACTTCTTGTATCAGTGAGTTAATATTTTTCACTCAAGTTGGGAAGTTTTAATCACTAATATTTGTCTGCCTCTTTCTCTACTTGTTTGACTCCAGTTACTTATGAGTTATGAAAGCTGTTTCTGACACATAGTTTAAATCTTGATTGGATGCTTGGAAATAAAATGGAAGAATGAATGAAATGCCACAATTTTCTAATGAAATGTAGTTCCTTAAGTATATACACACACAACCCAGTAAATTTACAGTAGAAAATATTAATTTTTCCTGTCCTCTTTTCCTGTTTTTACAAAATCTATTCATAGGTGCATTTCCTCCATCTGCTGTTTTTGCACGGAAAGACTTGCTACAACGATCTACCCATATTGCTACCAAGACTTTCCAAGCTTTTCGAATATTTGTGAACAATGAACTCAATGAACTTTACACAGGATTGAAGACAGCTCAGAAGTTTCTGAGACCTGGTGGCCGCCTTGTTGCCCTCTCCTTCCATTCATTAGAGGATCGCATTGTCAAACGATTCCTGCTTGGGATAAGCATGACAGAAAGGTTTAACCTAAGTGCTAGACAGAAAGTGAAACAAGGATTGCAATTGGGTTCAGGTCATGAAAACAAGGAAGGAGCCTCTATAGGCAGGGCCCCTTTAATGTGGGAATTGATACACAAGAAAGTACTTACTCCAGAAGATCAGGATGTACAGGATAACCCCAGAGCACGCTCAGCCAAGCTTAGAGCAGCCATCAAATTATGAGAAAGAAAGTTTTCATCATTTGATCCTTCAGGTTTTCCCTTCACAGTTTCTCTTTTTTTTTTCATGTATATTACTGATCAGCTTAATATAAGAAAGTATGAGATATATATATATATCTGTCTAAAGAGATGTACTATATATGTGTGGAAATTAAGGGTATTTACCATTTGTTTCCTCAGAAAGAAAATGTCAGAAATATTAGCATGACACAGAAAGTTCAAGGAGCAGCAGCATCTCAAAACTGGAAAAATGTGTTTATCTGAGCATTATATTTAACTTTTGAAATGCAGTCCTTTCTCTAATCAGGAAATCTTTTAGAAAGAAGAGTACTATGTGTATTTATCTAAATATGTAAGCTCAAGCTGTCAAAAGAGAGAGATTATAATTGTATCTGCATGCTCTAAATTCTGAATTTAGATATTCAGATTTGCAACAGACTTTCTGTGGATCAAATAATTAATGATCATGGAAGAAATTTTAATTTCTATTTGGGAATAATTTAGTAGTACTATATAGTCTTCTTAAATATAGGTATTATGCAAATTTAAAATTTTCAAGTGTTATTTTTAAAATGCATCATACTGTTAAATGTCACTTTTGAAATTATAGTGTTGTTTCAAAGGGATTTTACAATATGATATATGCCATTTTATCACATTGCAAGGTAAAAATGCAGAATTGCTCTAATAGCTCTCATAGAGAATGTTTCATGAAACTTATATTTAAAGTAAATTATGTTTATTTTAATAATATCCCAGAATGTCTTTGATGCATAATAAAATCTGTCATCATTTGAATCCTGCATTTTTTAATTGAGCTATTCAAAATAATTCAACCAAGTCTATTTGAAATAGAAAAGTATATGAAAAAGATATTAAAATGAATGTGCCCCTAATGTTTTTACCTACCCAATAGTACTATAATAGTAAATGTTTATTTAGGAGACATTCACTTGGTAAAGGATTCTTTAACATATTAATGAGATTGATTCATGATTCATATATCAACTTTTTATATGTAAATATGCATTTCTAATTTTTTCAGTTATTCAGCAAGTACTAACTAGGCAGAGAAACAAAGGTGAATAAAATACACATACCTTACAGTACTTGTCCTATGGAGTTTAAGTCTAGTGGAGAAGAGTAATGGTAGTTAAATAATCACAAAAATCAATATAAAATTAACGCAGTGGTAAAAGCTACAAAGAAGCAATACTGGGTACTGCAAGAAAATCTAGTAGGGATTTCACTTACTGAAGGAAAACGGATCTGACCTTGTGATGCTTGAATTATGACTTGAAGGATGAATAAAAGATATAATTAGTCAAAGGGTACATTGGCATGTTGATAAAAGGTACCTATAAATGATTGCTTTCTTAAGTGATTATCCCTGAAATCATATTTATACTATTAATATGCTTAGTAAACTATTCAAATGTAGGAAAAATTCATCTTCTCAATTATGATGACAGATTCTGAATTGGTGAGTACAAGTGAATAAAATATCAACATAAATATTGGCAAAGGATAAGAATGAAATACTAGAATTCACCATAGATTTACTTTATCTAACTCTGTAATATTTAAGTTCTCAAGCTTGTTTGCCACTTTATAGGTTTTGTTCAAATCTGGGCAATTATACAGTGGAATTAATTTCTAATTGTGCAGAATTAGAAAATATTGTAGGGAGCAGTGTCCTCAAATTAGAAAAAATGAATGTACCTAGGTTGCTCCTCTGAATCTTTCCTGAAAAAAATGTTTGTTTCTCTTGCATATAAGTCATATTTGCGAATGAGAAAGATTCCCAAAGGTGCATTCCCATCCAAGTATCTGGTTAAAAATAAGAGATCACACTCATATTCAGCAATGATTTACCTATTTCATCTGTCATTTTTGGATCCTGTATACTATGGGGATTTTTTCTTTAATGTTAAATGGAAAGTGACTGCACTGGGTTGAATAGTATTTCCCCCCAAAAAATTCATGTCCTTCTTAGAAGGACATATGATCACTACAGATATAGGTCGTTCAGCTGAAGTCATACCGGAGCAAAGCAGGCCCTTAATCCAATATGTGTGGTGTCCTGATAAGAAGAGAAGAGAGGGGCGCCTGGGTGGCTCAGTCGGCTAAGCATCTGCCTTCGGCTCAGAACATGATCCTGGAGTCCCAGAATCGAGCCTTGCGTTGGTCTCCCTGCTCAGCAAGGAGTCTGCTTCTCCCTGGCCCTCTTCCCTCTCATGCTCTCTCTCTCTCTCTCTCTCTCTCTCTCTCTCTCTCTCTCTCTCTCAAATAAATAAAATCTTTAAAAAAGAAGAAGAAGAGAAGAGAAACAGAGATGCAGGGAAGAATGGCACATGAAGATAAAAGCAGACATTACAATGATACATCATACAAGCCAGGGGACACCAAGGATTGCTGGCAACCATTAAAAGCTAGGAGAGAAGCATGGAAGAGATTCTCCCTCAGTTTTAAGTAGGAGCCAACAATGTTGCTGACACCTTGATTTCAGACCTTCTGACTCCAGAACCATGACAGAATACATTTCTGTTGTTGAAAGCCACCCAATGTGTAGTAATTTGTTACAGCAGCCCTGGGAACCTAATACCATGATAGAAAAAAATCTTGACTATGTATGAAAAAAATCCTTTCTTAAATAAACACAAAATTGTTTTAAAATGTTGTAATGTAAGGGGTGCCTGCGTTGCTCAGTCGTTAAGTGTCTGCCTTCGGCTCAGGTCATGATCCCAGGATCCTGGGATCGGCCCCGCAGCGGGCTCCCTGCTCAACCGGAAGCCTGCTTCTCCCTCTCCCACTCCCCCTGCTTGTGTTCCCTCTCTCACTGTGTCTCTCTCTGTCAAATAAATAAAATCTTCAAAAAAAATATTTAAAATGTAATGTAAAAATATAGGAATTATTTTCTGTAATTAGGCTGTTTACCACAGTCATTCTTGCCTGCTTCTTGGTCTTTACCTGAATGAGTTTTAAATGCTTAATGCTGGAATATGTTTTTGTGAAATCCAAACAATACATACAGAAAATAAACACTGATTATTAAAATGAATGTGTATTTCTTTGCCAATTAAATATAATGAATATAAAAGAAGCAATTGTTTTACATTTCTGAATTTTTTTTTTAAGATTTTATTTATTTACTTGACAGAGAAAGACACGGCGAGAGAGAGAACACAAGCAGGGGGAGTGGGAGAGGGAGAAGCAGGCTTCCCGCTGAGCAGGGAGCCCGATGTGGGGCTCAATCCCAGGACCCTGGGATCATGACCTGAGCCGAAGGCAGATGCTCAACTACTGCCTACTCAACACCCAGGTGCCCCCATTTCTGAATTTCTTATCGACTGCTTTCTACCAGCCATTTTAATATAGCATCAATACCATT
Organism: Zalophus californianus; assembly: GCF_009762305.2. Classification (NCBI taxonomy): domain Eukaryota; kingdom Metazoa; phylum Chordata; class Mammalia; order Carnivora; family Otariidae; genus Zalophus; species Zalophus californianus. Next base: position 81,293,783 of record NC_045605.1, read on the forward strand.
GTGTAGTACATCAGTTCTTAAGAGGTTTTAGTACATTGCTTATTAAGAAATTAAATTTAATAACTGCACAGTTTTTAGTTGATATATCTATTTTATATTCATTTTGTTTTAAATATTGTATATTAGTTACTATATAATCTTTGGAGTTTCTCGGATCTTTTGGGATACATGAACTGTATCTATAGCTCTTTTCTATTTCATGTAATACATGGTATATGATTTGTGCTCAAAGTCATTTATATTGTATTACTTATTATGTTGCAACCAATAGCTTATAAGAATACAGTATGCTTAAGTAAGTTTTTTATATCTTAAAATTCACTTGCAAGCATTTGAAAATCATATTTTCTTTAGTCTTTGCAGAGTATTACATATCTTCAAAGGTTTATAAAATTATTTTTTCTGATTTTTGTTTTTAAGTAGAAATAATGATGAGTCTACACTGCAGATTTCTAAAAAAAACAATTTAAATTTCATTTCAAGTCTCTCATTCAAAAAATATGAGATAGTTCTTTTTTTTTAAAGATTTTATTTATCTGTCATAGAGAGCAAGTGCACACGAGCAGGGGGCAGTGGGCAGGCAGAGGGAGAAGCAGGCTCCCCACTGAGCAAGGAGCCTGTTGCAAGACTCGATCCCAGAACGCTGGGATCATGACCTGAGCTGATGGCAGACGCTTAACAGACTGAGCCACCCAAGCATCCCAAAATATGAAATAGTTCTTAATGGAACATTCAAAATGTACAACAAATAAAAAAAAATTGTATCCGCACTTTTACTTCGTTAAAAAAATATATGTATATATTAATTACATAGCATGTATTAAAAGCTGGGGGCGGGGAGGTTCTGGCTGGCTCAGTTGGAAGGGCATGCAGTTCTTGATCTTGGGGTCATGAGTTCAAGCCCCACGTTTGGTGTAGAGATTACTTATATAAGTAAACTTTTTTTTTTAGAAGCTGACTAGGAAAAAATCAAAAACACTTCTCACTTCTCTCCTTTTTAAGTTTTATTTTATACTATATTATCCATTACATTAATAAACTTAATCAATTTAAGGTGATTGACATTTTTTAACTTTTTAAATTGAAGTACAGTTATACAATGTTATATTAGTTTCAGGTTTGCAATATAGTGATTCCACAATTCTGTACTTTACGCTATGCTTACCATAATAAGTGTAGCTACTACCTGTCACCTTACAAAACTATTATAATATTAATATTATGGACTATATTCCCTACACCGTACTTTTTATTCCCATGACTTACTTATTTTATTACTGTAGCCTGTACCTCTTAATCCCTTTTACCTAACTCACAGATCCTGTTAATCCCCTACCCTCTGGAAATCACTCAGTTTGTTCTCTGTATTTATGATTTTGTTTCTGGGTTGGTTTTTGTTTTGTTTTGTTCTTGGTTGTTGTTTGTTTTTTTTGTTTTGTTTTGTTTTGTTTTTTAGATCCCACGTAAAAGTAAAAGTGAAATTATGTGTTATTTGTCTTTGACTTATTTCACTTAGCATAATACCTCTAGTTCCAGCCATATTGTCACAAGTGGTGAGATTTTATTCTTCTTATGGCTGAGTAATATTCCGTTGTATGCATATACCACACCTTCTTTATCCATTCATCTATTGATGGACACTTGAGTTGCTTCCATAACTTAGCCTGTAAATAATGCTGCAATAAACATAGGGATGCATATATCTTTTTGAGTTAGTGTTTTCATTTTGAGGGGGTAAATATACAGTGGTAGAATTACTGAGTTGTGTGGCATTTCTATTTTAATTTTTTGAGGAAACTCCATACTGTTTTTAGACCAATTTACATTCCCACCAACAGTGCATGAGTGTTTCCTTCTTCTCCACATCCTAGCCAACACTTGTTATTCCTGGTCTTTTTGATACTAGACATTCTGACAGGTGTAAGGTAGTATCTCATTGTGATTTTGATTTCCATTTCCCTAATGACTGATGATGTTGAGCATTTTTTCATGTTTCTGTTGGCCATCTGTATATCTTTGGAAAAGGGTGTATTCAGGTTCTCTGCCCATTTCTTAATTGGATTATTTGTTTGTTTTGGTGTGGAATTGTGTAAGTTATATATTTGGGGTATTAATCCTTTATTGGATATTCTTTTTATTTAATTTTTTTTAAAACTGTATTTTAGGTTTATTCAGGGCCATTTGCACATGTTTATAGAGTATTTAGTTTAACAAATGACAAGACAGCTCTCCTCAGTGGGACCCTGGCCTAAACATACTTGCTTTACTTATATAGTAAAAGGATAACATTAAAAATAGAAGCTTTTGATTTGTTCTTCTTGTATTTAAACTCCCTTTCCCTTTCTCTGTTCACATTGATATATGAATCTCTTATGCCAGCTGAGGTGGCATTATGTTTCAAATTTACTGTAGAAAAAGAAATACGAGTCAATATTAGCATGTACTCTCACAAACTAAGCCCTACTGTTAGAATCTTTGTAATGGATAAGAATTAACTAAAATTGCTTATGGTCAAAATTGTGTAATTATTTTAATTAAGCTACTCTTCTATTGAATTTTTGTGATTGCTGTATTAATCTAATAGATTAATTGTGTGTAAGCAACATTCTATAATAGAAAGGGCTAAGTATTAAAGAATAAAAGGGAATTTTGTGAAGTTCCTCATAGATATAAATTTAGTGATAGAAATCTTGATCAGAGATATATTTTTCTCAGAACCACAATGCCATATGCTCGATGTTGAATGAAGCATGGTTTGTAAAAAATCAGCATCATATTCTAAAGAGGCTGGATTGTATAACAAGCATAACTATTTTTATATTATTTTCTCAAATTTCATCTGTTTATAGCTACTATTTCCAACTAATGTTTGGTAACACACAGCATGAACTGCAGAAATAGTAAGAGAAAGTTTAAATATAAATTATTTTTATAAGTCTGGTTGTAGCATAAATTTCCCAAATCATTAAAAAGTTCAATAGAATTAATTATTTAAGATGCAATGGTGATAGTTCGTAATGCCTTTTATTTAGATGGACCTTAAAGTTCTTCACAGACTTTTTGGCAACCTCACTCTTTTCTTATATAGTCTACCAAAATTGTTGGACAATAAAATGAAGAAAAAATTTAATGCTCTGATATGCAAAACAGAAGGTTGCCTCGTTGGTAATGTCACATTTCCTTAAGCAATTCTTCTTTACCTTAAATACTGAACAAGTTTTCTATCATTAGCTTATACCCTATTAAATATATCATTACCCAGGCACTAAAATACAAAGGTGAAATCAAACAATAGGACATACTCCATTTCTCATTATTGAATAATTGCTTCTGTCCATTAAACTCCATCCTTATGCTTTGGACAATATACTTGTCTGCCTTGCACAGGGTAAAAATTTGTATTGTTAAACTATCAAATAGTATGATTCCTTATTCTTTCACAAGGAAAAATGTTATCCAACTCTTACAGGTGCTAAATTGAGGAGGAGGCTGTATAGCATTGTAAATTACACCATTGGCTTTGGACTCAGAAAAACAAGTTTGAATTCCAGGTCTGCATATATTAGTTGAATATACAAACTTAAGCATGCTCTTAATCTCTTGAATCCTCATTTATTTCACTTTAAGATGAGGATAGTATTGGTACTTTCTCATCAGGTTGCTATGAATCAAATAGAAAATACTCAACAAATATTTATGAGTTAACTGAAAGTTGTAATTACCAAAATGTAACATTTCTGAACATCATGATTAAGGATGTGTATGCTTTATTCTTGAATTTTAAGCTCAGCCTCTGCATTACTAGCAGCATTTGTGACTAGGTTATAGTCAGCTTTACTATTTGGAAACTTTACCCCATTTATTATTTATTTAATACCCCCAGTGTTTTCAATACATTGACAAGTTATATAAAACACAGTCATTGCTTTTGTGGAGTTTCCATTTATAAGAAAACAAAATGGGAAAAAACCCAGTTGCTAAAGTTATTTGATTTTCATTTAGGTTGGAGAAAGTATTTGTCTTCCTACACTTCCATACCAGTAAGTAGCCAACCTATGTGGTCCTTATATTAAGATTCTTCAAAATATATTTGGGGGGGGAAGGAAATGAGTACTTTGTGAAATAAGAGATAGAACATTGCTATAGGAGTATAAAAAAAAGTTTCTTACTTCTGCACTTTAAAGCCAATGAGAAGGACTAAATATTTGTGTTGCAGATGTTAAAGGGAAAATAACTAGTGAAAGGTAAGGGAACTTTTTATACCTAGAATGAGCTGATGACCTTTTTTACAGCACCATAGAAACAGATACTACAGAACTGAATCCATGTAACTCCCACCTCCTTATCCTCATCTTGGCATTTATAAATCTTGTCCTTTATCTCTATTTTGTACTCTTACATCTCAGTGGAGAGATTAACCTTGCTCCTTTTCTGTTTTCTCTGGGACTTAGTTCAATTAATTTCGCTTGCCCCTCCAGTCTTTAATCTGTTCTCTGCTAGTATCTTTCGTTCAATGTACAAACATACTCAAGAGTGCCCTGGGCTAAAAGCAAACAAGGACTTGGGTGTCCTGGGATCAAGCCCCTGTGTAGGGCTTGCTGCTCCATGGGAAGCCTGCTTCTCCCTCTCCCTCTGCCTGCCACTCCCCCTGCTTGTGCTCTTTCTATCAAATAAATAAATAAAATCTTAAAAAAAAAAGGCAAACAAGGACTAAAATCTCTCCTTGACTCTGTTTTCCTTACCAAAATACCACACCCATCATTCTGTTTTATTACTTGCCTTCTTAAAGTCTACACTACCTCCAACTCCTCACCTGTCTTTCATTTATCCTATCCATAACTGTCTATAGAAACTGTTCTCTTAATGATTACTGGTGGCCTCAATTTTTTTATGGAACATTCCACAAATTTGCATGTCATCCTTGCACAGGAGTCATGGTAATCTCATCTGTATCATTTGAATTTTAGTGTAGGTGCTGCTGAAGTAAGCACAATGGTGACCTCTTAATTAGCAGACCCAATATCCTAATCTCCCTCTTGACTTACTTTGTCTTTGCAGCGTTTGACAATATTGATCTATTATGCTTCCATAAAAACCTGTTTTCCATTGCATTCTCCAAAATCACTCCTTCTATGGCTTTATTTCTCTCACACTGATTCCTTCACTAGATTCTCTTCTTCTGTCTCATCAAGTCAGACCATGTCTCATGTGGTTTGTTCTCATGGTGTAGGTAGTCTGAAGGCAGTACTATGAAATCACTCCATGATCATCTGTGGAGCAGATGAGAGTTGGGTATCTTGCCAAGATAACAAACAGTGGAAGCAACAGAGATTGGAGTCTTCCTGGATGTTAAAATTGACATCAAATTGAAGTATATACTAATCAGGACTTCAGCTTTGGTAATGGCAGACAATAACTTAGACAAGCCATCCCACTAAGAATAATTAGAAAATCTAGAAAAAAAGTTTTTATTTTTGTTTTTAAATAAGATGCCTATTTGAAAACATTAGAAAGCTAATAAGGCAGTGAAAAATATCTGGGAGAAGAAGGAAACCCGAAGAGTTTAACCCAGAATTTGTAACTGCCAGTTGCCAAATCCAGAAGAGGCAGCTGAGAAAGGGAACAAAACTTTTGACAATCTTGTGGGGAGTACAGGTGAACTCGAATCCAATTGGATCTTGAAAGAATTAAAACTCAGTTTCAAATCATTTTAGTCCTTGAAATTGGATTAAATTGATCCCAGATGCTAGAGTCCCTAAGCTTGACCAAAGGAAAAAAAAATTCTTGCACACAAATCATTTTTATAATTTTTCATATTTAGTGTCCATTACTGAACCAGAAAATAACCAGTTATGAAGAGACAAGGCATGATTTTTTTTAAAGATTTTATTTATTATTTGACAGTGAAAGAGAGAGAATGTCCAAGCAGGGAGAGTGGCAGAGAGAGGGAGAAGCAGGCTCCCACTTAGCAGAGAGCCCAACATGGGGCTCAATCCCAGGAACCTGGGATCATGACCTGAGCCGAAGGCAGACACTTAACCGACTGAGCCACCCAGGTGCCCCAACAAGGCATGATTTTTAAAAGGAGAAAAATACAGATAATATAAAAATATTCATGGGGTATGCAGACAAATGCTATAAATATGCTCAAGAAAATAAAAAATAACTGAAAATATACTGAAAATGTAGTTCTCAAACTTAAGAATTCAGTGGATTAATTAAAGAGCTGATTATACCCAGCTAAAGATAAATCATGAACTGGAATATATTTCAGAAGGAAATATCCAGAATAATTCATGGAGAGACATAAGATAGAAAACACAAAAAATGTAAATGGTACAGGAGTTATAATAAAGGTCTAATTCATGTGTAATTGGAATCCCAAAAGGAGAAAAGAGGAAGACAAAAAAGGAGTAGAAGTCATTTGAAGAGAGAATGGCTGAGAATTTTCCAAAACTGATGAAAGACATTCAGATACAGATTCAATAAGCCTCAAAACTTCCTAGAAACAGCATCTTAAAACCTGTTGGGAACCAAAATCAAAGGCAGCAGGCATTCTATAGGAATATGGCTCACATGAGCTATTCTTGGAGAAGGGGAACTATTTGATGATGAAATAAAGCAAAACAAGATATGGAAAACAAACAAAAAAATCAGTAAGGGAAAAGTTTCGTGAAGGATACTGTGATAAGCTTGGATGAGCTTACTTGTATCTTTGTAAATACAGATCTAAGAGTAAACAACCATGGTTATAGCTACAGAACAGAATACAAGCTTAAATCTTGAAAATGTAAAATTAACAGAACACACCAAAATTATGAGGTTAAGAGGTCAAGATATAGGGAAGTATAAGTGCACCAATTTATTTATTTTTAGAGCAAGGAGTCAATACTGTCGAAATTTGAAACATAGTTTCTTTTAAAAACATTCCAACCTCAAGGGTGCCTGGGTGGCTCAGTCAGGTAAGCATATGCCTTTGGCTCAGGTCATTATTTCAGGGTCCTGGGATCAGGCTCCATGCTCAGTGGAGAGTCTGTTTCTCTCTCTTCCCTATCCCTTCCCCTGCTTGTGCTCCCCCCCCCCCAGTTTTCCAAATAAACAAAATCTTTTAAAAAAATCCAACCTTTTTCTACATCTCATAATTGTAATTAAGGGGTTCTTTTGTAGTAAAAAAAAAAAAAACTAGATTCAGCACTTCTTCATTCTAATTTCTTTTCAGTTAAATCCAAGTAAAATTAAATGTTCTGTTTTTATTTAAAAATAAGATACATCAAGGGTGCCTGGATGGTGCAGTCCATTGGGCAGCTGACTCTAGGTTTTGCTTCAGGTCATGATCTCAAGGTTCTGAGACCAGCCCCACACTGGACTCTGTGCTCTGCATGAAGTCTGCTTGGTAATTCTCTCTCTCCCTCTGCCTCTCCCCTACTCTCTCTCTCTAAAATAAATCTTTAAAAAAAAAAATAAGATACATCTTCTGATGTGTCCTTTTGGTAAAAAAATTTTTGCTGATCTCTTTACTCTTCTTAGTGATATATGAAAGATATTCTTTGTTAATGATGTCAAATTCTAGGTGGAGGAATTTGGGTGTTTATTCATTCTGTGTTAACATAGCACAATGTGACTCTATAATAAGCACATATCCATTTTATAAAAATGATCTTGTTATTATTAGTATTATTATTTTTAAGGAGCACAGGTTTTGGAATCTGAAAGACCTGTGTGTAAATCCTGGCTCTGATGCTAAGTAGCAGTGTAGCCTTAGAAAATTTACTTAATCTCTGAAACTGTTTTCTCATCTGAAAACTGAGGATGTTAATACCTATTTTATAAGGTAATTGTATTAAACATAAATATGTATATATAACAATCAATATTTATATTTTTATTTTCATTTGTTGAATTCTGGCTGTTTTACTAGTTTGTCATATAAGCTAAAACAAATTCATCTCTTTGCTTACTTGCCTGTAAAATGATGGAATTTGTATGAAGCATTCCAGCATACCCTCCACCTCTTCTAGAGCTGACTGTCTTCTACATGACTACTTTGCACTCTGTCATGTTATTCCATGTCTTCCTCCCTTTCCCAAATTTCTTGCTGTGCTCTTGTCACAATTATTGGTCCAGGGGAGGACTCTGATTAATCTTGGCTACAAGTGACTCATCTAATCTAGACCAATAATGCATTCTTTTCTTAAAATTGTTTGATTTAATGTGAGAAAGAAATCTCTTAGCCTCTCTTCAGTGTCTGAAAGATGTAAAACTGAAGAACTCTTAGAGTACACATTCCCACCATGTAAAAAAAGAGTGACTATAAATAGCAGAGAGACAATAAAAAGATAAGAATTGGAGAGCTACTCCTGGGAACATTCTCATTCCAGATCTCAGTTGTTCTAGAAGCCCGGCCGTATCCATTCTCTTTCCATGATTTGATTGTGTAACCCATTTCTTTTTTTAAGGTTTTATTTTAAAGTAATCTCTACACCCAGTGTGGGGCTTGAACCCACAGCCCCAAGATCAAGAGTCACATACTCCACAAACTGAGCCAGCTAGACACCCCAGTGTGTAACCATTCTTGGACTCTATAAACCACTGTATTCCTTCCCTCTTCTCTATCACTTTTTTTTTAAATGAAATCACTTCAGGTTGAATTTCTGTTATTAACATTAAACCAATACAGGTTTGGAATAGATGACTTTTAAGAATTATTTCACCTAAATGTTTTATATAAATTCCTTAAAATATGTTCTTTAACTTTCCTTGTTTATTGATTCACCTAAATGTGGTCTTCATGGTCTTAATAAATATTTATGAATCATTTTACATGCACAATTGCACCATACCTATCTAGTTTCTAAGCAATAAAATAAGCTCCTCAGATTTATCAAAGTAGAGGTCACATGTCTTTATCATTAGGCTTTCTAAGTTGATTTGAAAATGTCCATCTGAGAGGGTCTGTCCAGTCTACAGAACTTTCATTTAAATGATGGCAAACATCTTACGTTCCTGCACAACTGATATGGTAAGGAAGAAAATGAATATATCCTCTTTCTGGATTTACACATATTCTTCATGATTCTGCTTTTCTCTTTTTAATGGCACCATATCTACTTCATCTATAAAATTATTTTCACACAGAAACCCCTTTGACAATGAAGAAAACCATGTTTTAGAGCCAGCCAGATGGTTTTCCCATTTCATGTTATATATATACATATATATTTTTCATGGCGGGGAGGGGTCATGGAGAAGGAAAAAAAAAAAACCTATAGTGAACGTTGAACCTATCTAGTTATTATAGAATCTATCATTGTTCCTTTGAAGAAATTCAACATTTGCCTTACAACCAGAGAATAAACATCAGCAGCTAGAGAAAGCTATTGAATTTCAAAATCCCTTTGAAATGTCACATTAACCTGTTTAACTTTCAGTCAGTTCTCTAAAATATCAAACATTTCCTGATGACTCCCAGATCTAAGACTGCTTATATTTCTCTAACTTAAAAGTTTGTTTCTTTCACTTGCAAACCAACTATGGTGAATGAATCAGTACTGTTTAAGCCTGGGAAAAGTGGATCACAGCTGTAATCTGTGTGCAGCCTTACTACAGGTTAGTTCAATTTGTGAATGTTGAACAAGGTCAAATGCCGAATCTGGTTGATTTGGCTAAAACTACACAGTTCTAGCCTCCTATTTAGCCCTCCATTAAATTTTAATCTTTAAAGCTATATTTGTTTCATAGATCATCTTTTATTCTGAGATGTGTAAAAGTCAGACAACAACCATTAATTTATTATTTTACTCAACATCTACTGAGCATCCACTGGCTAGGTGCTGGGGGTAAAATAGGAAAAGAAAAGTTGTGCCCCTTGTTCTTGAAGAGCCATATTATAAACTGAGACACAGATATGTAAATTCTGAGAAGTTAGAATATAATGGGTTAAGTTCTGTAATTGAGGTTAAAATATTGAGAACACAAAGGAATGAATAAGTAAATGAAATTTTCTTCTTTCAAGCAGATTTGGATTTATAACTTAACCATTTAGTGTGAGAACTACAGGAATTTTGTGCTAAATCATCAATAGATTAGTGTCTTGGGACATAACACCAAATGCCTTTCCTTTTAAATGCCATCAATAGTCTTCCTGTCTTACACTTACTGTTGGTTATTCTTGTTCACTGAGCTCCATGCACTTCCATTTTCATGATGTGTGTATACACGGGTTAACATTATTAAGAAAGCTGATACTCATAGACATGGATGACTACTTTACAATAATTGTGAAATATCCTATCTGAATCAGCCATTTCATCCTAGAATTAGGATTTTTTTTTTTTTTTTTAGTTGGAGTACAGTTGACATACAATGTTACATTAGTTTCAGGTGTACAACATAGTGGATGATTCAACAACTCTGTACAATGCCATGCTCATCACAAGTGTAGTGGCCATCTGTCGCCATACAACGCTATTACAATACCATTGACTATATTCCCTATGTTGTACCTTTCATCCCCATGACTATTCATTCCCTAACTGGAATCCTGTACCTCTCACTCCTTTTCAACCATTTTGCTCATCCCCCACACCCTCTCTTCTGGCAACCACAAGTTTGTTCTCTGTATTTATGAGTCTGTTTCTGCTTTTTGTTTGTTCATTTGTCTTGTTTTTAGATTCAAGATATAAGTAAAATTATATGGTATTTGTCTTCTCCATCTGACTTATTTCACTTATAATGCCCTCTAGTTCCATCCATGTGGTTGCAAATAATAAGATCTCATTCTTTTTTATGGCAGAGTTATATTCCACTGTGTATATATATCACATCTTCTTTATCAGTGGACACTTAGGTTACTTCCTTATCTCAGCTATTCTAAATAATGCTGCAGTAAACACATGTATCTTTTTAAATTAGTGTCTTCATTTTCTTTGGGTACATACCCAGTAGTGGAATTACTAGATCATATGGTTTTTCTATTTTTAAGTTTTTGAGGAACCTCCAAACTGTTTTTCACAGTACCTGCACCAATTTACATTCCACCAATAGTGCACAAGGGTTCCTTTTTCTCCACATCCTTGCCAACACTTGTTATATCTTGTGTTTGTGTGTGTGTTTATTCTAACCATTCTAATAGTGGTAACTCATTGTGGTTTTGATTTGCATTTCCCTGATGAGGAGTGATGTTGAGCATCTTTTCATGTGCCTGATAGCCGTCTGTATATCTTCTTTGGAAAAATGTCTATTAAAAATATTTAGGAATAAACTTAACCAAGAATGTGAAAGACTTGTACCTGTACTGTGAAAAAGACAACACAAAGGGAAAGATATTCCATGTTCATGGATTGGAAAAGCCAATATTGTTAAAATGTCCATAGTACCCAAAGTGATCTATAGATTCAGTGCAACCCCTATCAAAATACCAATAGTATTATTCACAAATAATCCTAAAATTTTTATGGAACCCCAAAATATTCTGCAATCTTAAGAAAGAAGTGTAGAAGTGTCATAATCTTAGATTTCAAACTAAAGTACAAAACTTGCAATCAAAACAGTATGGTACTGGCAAAATATACACATAAATCAATGGAACAGAATAGAAAGCCCAGAAATAAACCCATGCTTATATGGTCAATTAATCTATGACAAAGGAGGCAAGCATATACAAGGCAAGAAAAACTGGACAGCTACATGCCAAAGAATAAAACTGGACCAGTGTTTTATACCATACACAAAAATAATCTCAAAATGGATTAAAGAACTAAATGTGAGACCTGAAACTATGAAACTAGAAAAGAATATAGTAGTCTCTTTCACATTGGCCTTAGCAACATTTTTCTAGATATATCTCCTCAGGCAAGGGAAACAAAAGCAAAAATAAATGGGATTACATCAAAGTAAAAACCTTTTGCACAGTGAAGGAAACCATTAACAAACTGAAAAGGCAACTTACTGAATAAGAAAAGTTATTCTCAAATGGTATATCTGATAAGGGGTTAATAACCAAAATACATAAAGAATTTATACAACTCAACATGGAAACAAAAACATTTTACACTTAGAACACATATCAGTTTGGACTAGCTGCATTTCATTAACAGAGTAGCTACCAGTGACTAGTGGCTACCATATTGGACAGCACAATTTTAAGCCCAGAAAAAAAGGCCAGTCTTTCTGTATGTTCAGCTTTGTTATAGCAGTGATTAATTCTTCACCTTTAAAAAAATCCTCTCTCCCAATATTATCTGGGAAGAAATGAATAAACAGTTTATTTTCTTCTATTGTACTGCATCTTACATTGGAAAGGATGCAAGCCATGCCCCCTGAAATCCTGGACTGACCAGAAAGAAGCTGCATCTTTTCATTTCCCTTCTCTAAAGGGCCAATGAATTTGGAACAGCTACAAAACATCTTTAAAAATAAAATAACTAAAACATATCTTTGTAACCACATCCAAAATCAACCTAATTCATGCTAGCATCCTCTCTAAAATTTGCTTCAGGCTGACTACACCAGGGTTACCCTTCTGATCACTTAAAAGATGAGTATATATTCTGGGTAAATCAAAGCATTCCTGGCCAGGAAACAAATAACCACAGCATATATGAAGCCAAGAATGATGGTTATCGTCAAAGATATTTAAAGCACATGATTATTTTGTTTTGTTTTCTTTTGTTTTGTTTCTTATTAATTTCAGAGGTAGAATTTAGTGATTCATCAGTTGCATATAACACCCAGTGCTCATTACATCAAGCACCCCCCTTAAGGCCCATCACCCAATTTTCCCTTCCCCCTACTTTACCTCCAGCAACCCTCAGTTTGTTTCCTAGAGTTCAGTGTCTCTTATACTTTGCCTCCCTCTCAATTTTCATCTTATTTTACTTTCCCTTCCCTTCCCCTATGCTCATCTGTTTTCTACAGATAAGTGAAAGCATATGGTATTTGTCTTTCTCTAACTGCCTTATTTTGCTTAACATAATACCCTCTAGTTCCACCCACGTCATTGCAAATGGCAAGGTTTCATTTTTTGTATGGCTGAGTAATATTCCATTGAATATACCACATCTTCTTTATCCATTCATCTGTCAATGGATATCTGGGCTCTTTCCATATTTTGGCTATTGTAAACATTGTTGCTGTAAATATTGAGGTGCATGTGCCCCTTTGAATCACTTTGTATCCTTTGGATAAATACCTAGCAAATGATTATTTTTTAAAAAGAGGGGATGGGAATCTCCCTTCACCACTCATAAAATATTACTGTCTTATTCAGGTATTGTAGAGTATTTAACTGAATAATCTTGAAAACCAATTGCCAAAACTATAGCTTATATGCAGCAACTATTTTACTATTTTACAGACACTTCTTTAGCATTATTCTTTAGTTAAGCTATTTCTTGTATGCATTCATTTTTGGAATAATAATTTTCATGCCACTGAATGAAAAAAAAAATCCCAAAATTATCCTAGCCACCAGTTTTTTACCCAATGAAATACTCTGTTGTGTTTTTAAATGGCATCATTTGGAACAGACCCATCGTACTTTGAGGAAAGGGCACATTGTTAAGTTTGTTAAAAACTATAATGGACATCTTGAATCTTTTTCTTAGAGTTAAAAAAAATCTCTCTGCTAGCAGTTAATAAATGTTAATAAGAATTTTTTTCAAAATAGTGGCTACAATATTACAGTGTTAATTGCATTACTCAGTGAAAAAAATGCTGTGAGTCATATTTTATAGTTGTTACTTATGCAATTTGGAGAACTTTTCAGGCACTTGATAAAGAATGAGGGGACTCCAAATCTGATAAAATGAGTCTAAAAAGACCATTTCCTTTCTTTAATAGGGTTTAGGAAATTTGCAATTAAGAATAGACTAAAGCAACTTGAAATTGTGTTATGAATTCATACTCTGCAAACTCAACAGGGCCTCAACGAGATCAGTTGATTTCAATTGTTCCCAGTCTTTTCAAAATCAAGGATCCCTTTTGCTATTCCTTCTTACCAGCTTTTCCCTAAAACATAAACCTAGTGTAGAAGGGGAAAAAATGTTTTTCTACTAAATATAAATAAAAAGTATTTCCCTATTTTATTAGTGAAAGACATATATAATTACTAACCAACTTCTGTTCAGTGTAAAACAACTTGTGTTACCATGGTGGATCAAAATAATTCCAAAAAAAAAGATAGTTATGTGATGTTTAAGTTAGCGTCCACAGATGGACCAAATATGAAAAACAGAAAACTTAACTACATTAAGAAGCGAGGGCAAGTTGGTAGGCTCTCCAGGATTAGGTGTCCATGTTTATTAACCGCAGATTGATTAGTGTGCTTAGCTCATGGCTCAAAAAGGCCTGATTCCTTTGTAACTAAGAGAAATTTGATAATTTAAAAAGAACAAAGGTAAGCACTAAATGCTTGAGTTGAATCTTTTTCACACCCCTCCCTGGAATATCCTTCACCTCTTCTGTCAATTAAATCCTTTTCATCATCCAAAACTGAAATGTGGTACACATGAAAATATATCTTGCTTTCTGCTACTACAGGGAGCATAACTGACTAAGGATCCAAGCTGCTGCACTATGAAGTTTTTCCTGCATTTGCACCAAGGCCATGCCTACCATGGGCTGCTTCTCACCGATAATTGAGTGAGGTAGGAATATTAATGCAGTCCTGGGAAACAAGAGGAATGCTTTGACAGACAACCTTGTCTCAAGAAAGTCCTTGAGCCAAAGGTTTTTACTGAAACTTCCATGCAAACTTCCTTACCTTTCCTTCACTCAGGGTCAGATGTACATCACAGCCTGATGGCTCTCCCAGACTTCTTCACTTCCTCTCAATTTCCTTTCATGCAGGCATTTCTCTTAATAAATTTGCACATTTAATTCTATCTTTGAATCTGTTTCTTAGAGAGCCTAGACTAATACATCAACTGAGATGCCTTTTTTCAGTTCCTCAAACTGCATGTGTTCATAATACCGTGCAAAAGAAGGCAAAGGAAATGGCCCTTTATCATTTGGCCCTACCTCATCAGCCCGGCAGCTTCTACCATCTCTGTGCTCCAGGTACACCCAGTTCTCTACAGGTACCCAAGACCCTATACCTTTGAATATGCTATCCCCTTGCCTAAAATGACTTCCTCTCTAGTTTATGACAGTGTTTACAAGATTACATGTGAGTCATATCCTTTGGTAAGCCTTCCCTGACCTCTATAAGAAGAATTTAGAGAGTGTCCTCCTCTTGCATCCATACTTTACTTAGCTCTCATTATCTTGGCATTTTTGAAGATAAGCCAGATATTTTTTAGTATGTCTTGCAGTTTGGATTCATCCAATGTTTCCTCATTATTGGGTACATAACCATTATTATACCTGTTATGTATTCTTGGCCAGACTGTCACACTATACTCTTCTCATTATATCTTGTCTGTTGCATGTGATGGCTATTTTTCTCATTACTAGCATTGTTCATTTTATCTACTTTATCAAGATGGTGTCTACCAGGTTTCTCTAATTTTTGCTCCATCTGTAATTAACAAGTATTTTGTAGGGATGTGCATTGAAATTTCTTGCCTGGGTTAATTATTACTACCCTTATTACCAAATGGTTATTTTCTAAAATGATTATTCCTTCTACATTTAATTGGAGGCCTTCCACTATATGGAAGAACTTTCTCTTCCTTCCAACTATTTAGTCATTCATTTATTTATATCAGTGGAGTATTTGCTAACTCAATGAGTTACATGTTGTTATATCATTTATTTAAAGGCTACAGTTGTCCTTTTTTTGGCCAGTTAGAGCCCCCTCAAGTTTACTTCTGTGTTCTTTTGACATGCCCTCATCCTTCTTTGAACATTTCCTTTCTTTCTGTTACCTAAGATGATCCAGGCTCATCATGTTCTTTTCCAGCCCCAGCCATAGATTCAGTCATTTTTTCAAGGAGCTCTGATTCATTTAGCATTTGCTCAAGATATGAGCACTAGGTCTTCATTACTAGTAGGATGCTACTGCTCTCAGACTCTTTCAGCAGACAGCTAAGGAACTACGCACACATTTACATCTATACTCACTTCTTTATCTATAATGAAAACTATTAGCTCACTCGGTACATCCAATGCCAACCTAATGCCAGCTGGGTTTATTCTAGCTTTATCTTTTTCCATATTTGTAACTCTTTCCAGTAATGAGAAACCTGACTCTTTTGTTCTTGATATATTTATTATTTGCTCAATCTCCTGGGAGGTAGCTAATCTTCTGATATTGCTGTGCCACCACCCTCTTTGCAAATACACCTGGCCCTGTGCTAAGCTTGGCCTCCTTGTATAGGCCTGCAGGCTACCTTGTCAGGTCCCACTCATGGCTGTGGAACAACAGAAGGAAAAACGCTAATAAATATTTTTTAAAGAAAGGTAAGAAACAAAAGGGAACGGGAGAGGGAGAGATATAGCTGTTAGTGTTCTTTATAAATTTTTTAAACACTTAAAAAGAGAGCAGCTTTAGGCTCAGAGCCTTCTATAAAGAATAATATCTATCTAGAAATTAATTACACTAATTGTTATTTTGTTTTAATATTTTAATTGTCAATGTATTTAAGTTACCTGATCTAATTTTTTTATTGTTTTGTTTTAATTATTGGTGTATTTAAGTTACCTGATCTATTTCTTTTCTTTAAGTATCTTTTTGTTGAAGAAAAAGTTACATATTTTAATCAGCACAGTTCTTTAGCCTATAATTCAGTGAGTTTTAAGAAATATATATACCACATTGAGATGTAGAACATTTTCATCTCCCTAGAAGATCCCAGTCAATCTCCACTGCCTGTAGGCATCCACTTTATGATTTATATCAGAACTGGTTTTGCTTCTTTGTAAATATTTTTAAGGAAAAAGTGTTAATCCAAAAATTAAATAAGGTACAAATGGTAAAGATAATGTAAGGATTATGGAATAGTACAGAAGGTATTGTACAAATGATGGGAGTTCGGGCACAATGCTTTGTTTCATGAACATCTTGCAGAGTTGTTCTCTTGCCCTTAGAAAATTTTTTTTTTCTTTTTTTTTGCCGCAATGGAGACAGCCACCAATGTTAGTCAGGTTAAAGGATACAAGCTCTAACCTTTCCTCTCTGCTCCCTTCATATGTACTCATTTTTCATGCATTTTTATATACCTACTGTGTGCTGTGTGCTCCAGGAGCTGTAGATAAATAGGAAACAATGCTTGCATCAAAAATAGAGATGATCACAAAACCCGATACATGGAATTATTTACAAATATGGCCACAAATTCTTGCTTCTAATTTATGATGGTCAGAATTCACAAATTACTCATTTGCAAGGACAATTTCAGAGACACTTGAAAGAAATGAGGAGGGAAAAAAGGAAGAGCAAAGAGGGTAGAATTCCTATTTAACAATTTGCCTGTGTTTTTTAATAAATAAAAAGAGTTTTATTATAGAATTACATCTGGTATTAGCAAAATAAAAGGGCCACCCATAGTCTACAACTTAAGCATATTAAACATTGAATCAACCCAAGTGTGCTCAAACAATTGTCCCTCTCATGGTAAAATCCAAGTAGAAGAAAATTACTTGGTTTGAAGATTTTTGGATGAGAGCCTTTCTTTCTAAATGATGATCACTTCTTCTTTTGCTTTACTTGTTTCTGCCCTTATATCTTTTATATTATTCAGCATCCCACCCAAATTGGGGAATTCCTTTTGTACATTTGTTAACACATTGTTAAAAGTCACAAATGTAGAACACAAAGTGATGCTGTCAAACAATCAACAGGTATTCATTCACTGACTGGGCAATGTCCCCAAGGAGCTTATGCTCTATTTAGGGAAATAAATAACAATTAAAATTTTTAACTTACATTTTGAGATGTAGGAATTATAAACTCCTTCATATACATTCCCTACTTAACTATTATAATATGACACTAGATCATTGGTTACCAAGCAACTTTTATTTACAAAGATCACTCACTCTCCCATATCCTACCTGAATTTGAGAAATTTAGCCACTCTGGAAAATGGAATGAGCTCCATTAATATCTCCTTACAGAGAGTGGGGCAGTAGAAGCAGAATCTGTTTTACTTGTTATACCTAATGGAATTTGAAGCAGACTACTTAAAGCTATGAATTTAGAACCAATCATTCATCAACACAAATAAATAAGCAATATGAACATCTGAAAAGTTCTTCCTCGCTCCTTGCCCCACTTCTCTATAATGGTATCTGCCTCACTAGCAAGTCAATGAGATTCGTGGGTGTATGTGAAAGTGTTTCATAAACCATGGCTGCTGTCCAGGTGTAAGGGAGTATACAGTCTTCATCAGTCTATACAGTTTGCTACCTAAGCCATAGTATGACAGTGTGTGTCCCTGCATTTGAGTATCATTAAG
The DNA here is from genome assembly GCF_009762305.2 of Zalophus californianus. Taxonomy (NCBI): domain Eukaryota; kingdom Metazoa; phylum Chordata; class Mammalia; order Carnivora; family Otariidae; genus Zalophus; species Zalophus californianus. Next base: position 81,312,181 of record NC_045605.1, read on the forward strand.
TATAAACTTAAGGCAGTTTAATGTGACAAAACAATATTCCACATATATAACGTTTGTATTAAGCATGGCAGGAAATTTACAACTAAACAAAATCATGATAGGCAGGACTGAGACATCTTAAATGAAGACAGCTATTGGTTAGGAAGGCTCCTAAGCCAAAGCTCAAGAGGGACTAAGTTTTATAAGCTCTGCTGGAGCCATGAAGCTGCTGCTCATCTGGAGCCATGAAGCAAGTCACTTATTCTCCCTGCTTTGATTTTCCTCAAAAGGATTTCATGGTTATAAGAATGAAACTGGATCTGTAGATGAAAACTGTGAGTGCATAAGGTATAGATAATGTAATTCTTTGTGATGTAATTTATTATTGTCCACATTAAGTCTACTTCCTTTCTCTGCAGATTAAGCTTGAGAGTCTGAACTCTTAGAGTTGTCCCAAGACCTAGCCTGAACCTCTTCACAGCACAGGTGAGAAAATACTGTCTGACCCTTCTGCTGGGAGGAGGACATGTTTAGGCAAAAATGGCTGACCAATGAAACAACCTACATGGTTCTTTCACTTTGGTACTCTCACAGGAACATAATGGGATGAGGTGAGAAGATGGAGAAGGGGATATCAGAGTAGCAAAGAAGTGGGCTATCCCTTTTTTCAGTCTAATTTTAAATTTCTTGGGCAATGCCAAACTAGAGAAAGAGGAGCCTAAAACTGAGTTTAGATGTTGTTTTAGATTGATTTTAATATTTAAAAATGACACTGCTTTATTAATATTCAGAAGGCCAAAAAAGTACTATAGAATTGGCCTGAGAGGACAGAGAAGAAAGATCTGGTAGAATGGTTTGAAGGCAGCAGTGGAAATGAAAAATAAAGTTGATTATATTGTATCTTCTTTAGTTTAGCTCATTCAACAAACAAAGCAAGAAAGATCAGGGCAGTAAACATTGCTACTCACATAGAGACTTAGAGCTTAAGGAAAATCAGTGAGTGGCACTACAATTGGGTGAATTTTTTTCAATTTTACAAAGCTTATTTTAAAATCAGTGTTGAACTTCTAACTTTTAACCCTTTCATGTATGTTTTGAGTATGTCAGTGTATGTTGCCAACAAAAAGGTGTTGGGAACCACAATGGAAGAGAGTAGGAGACATGAATAGGAATTAGGTGTGATATTAGGGTTGAGCACAGATTTTACAAATAATTAACACAGAAGTCTTTAGCTGCCTGTGCTGAACCCATTTTCAGTTATCAACTTTGGATGGAAGTAGTCATATAATTTCACCCCTCATTCACTGTCTTAAAGGTAGTTCTCTTGAAAGATTTTGCAAAAATTCTTATTTTTCAATAGACTGTGGAATTTTCTGGACCCCATCAATCCAAAGGCCTGGAAACAAAAATTGCATGTGAAGAATTTCATTTGTGCAGCAATTTGGAACTATTTTGTAGGTTAATAGTAGCTCTGCAGAGCTAGGCCTCCTTGTCTTTGGAGGAAAGCCACCATTCAATTGGTTAAATTCCCTGAACCTTGGTTTCTTCATTGCTAAAAAAAAAACATTAGTCCTTAACAGATTTATGGGAGGATCAAATGAAAAAATATATAACATGGCCTCCAGCGCCCACCCTCACCATGATTGAGATTCTCCCTACCTTGAAAACTTTATCTCATACCATCTTTCCCTTCACTCACTACCCTCCAGCACTAGCTGCCTTTCTCTTCCTCAAAACACCAAGCTCTTTCCCACCTCAGGACCTTTGCAAGTATTCTTTTCTGTACTTGTAATTTTATACTTCTGGCTCTTTGCTCCTTCTCATTTTTCAGGTCCCTCGCTCAAATGTCACCCTCTTAGTAAGGTCTTTCCCTGCCTTCTATCTAAAGTTGCCTTTGTAGGATTTTTGGTATCTCATAACCTTGCTTGTATTTCTCATAGCATTTTTTTTACAATCTATAATTATTTTGCTTATGTGTGTATTTATTTTGTTATTTTCTGTCTCCTTCCACCGGATTTCAAGATCTTTGAAAAAACCTTGTTGATACTGTTTACTGCAGTGCCCCAAATAGCTAATACAGTGTCTGGCTTGCAGTAGACACTCAATAAATATTTGTTGAATGAATGATATGAGCCTTTTGTATATGAAAGTCCATGAGAAGGTTAAAATGAACATTTTTTTTTAATAATGAAAAAGTAAAAAGAAAGGTAAAGTTTCTGTTCTTTCTCAGAAGAAATTACTTGAGCATATTTATATGAAGTCATAAAGAAGAGGTGGGAGAAAGCTCTCTCTACAGCAAAGGTTCCAAAGGCCAGGATTTGTTTAGAAACAAAGCCAAACCAGGAACTCTGGCTGGGGTGGACAATGGCCTGGCATTTTCTGACTCCAAAAGTGGCTTCTGTCAAAGCAGCGGCATAAGTTCTCATTTGGCAGAACTGAACCATGCCAAACCAAAGGCCTGGGACCAAAAGCATCATTTGAATGATGTCATTTTTTAGAGCAATCTGGAATAATTTCACAGGTTAATACCAGTATCCTTTGGTATTTAGAGCTAACTCACCTTCAAATTAATCGGAGACCCAGATGGCATCCTGGCTGAACCAAGGTGTTCTCCTGGGTAGAAGAGGCATCACCTGGCATGGTTGTGGCTGACACAGGCCCAGGTGTGCTGGCCTCAGGGCTCATTTCTTGAAGAGACTGGGCACATTCAGCTCTACACTTGGACTTGACTCCACAGACATGTCCAGAACCTCATGGTTACACACAGAACACTTCTCATTTCATTTCCTGCTCTTCATTTTTTGCTTTTAGGAAGGAGTGTGTCACTTGTAGAACTGCTGGGATAGACTGAAGAACGACAGACTTTCGATTTACATATGGTTCTCTGATTTACCTCTTACAAAGTCTAGGCTCTTGGCAAAGTCACTTAACCTGACTGAGCTTCAGTTATCTTCTCAAATGGAGAATATATAGCCAAAAAGAACATTTCTGATAATTCCATGAGAATGTGTGTGTGTGTGTGTGTGTGTGTGTGTGTGTGTGTGACATATAAATATGTTCTTCCCTCCTCCATCCTTCCCCCCACCACCTAGTTTACATATAAAGGAAAGTTTCTCTCTGGTTACCAGGAGAAACAACATTGGGTGGTAGTCAGAAATTTAGGCTCTCAAACCACATAGCCTTGGATTCACATCTCAGGATTTCCTGTCCTAGCTATACACACTTGAGCAAGCTATTTAAACCCTTAGGACCTTAATTGCTTTATCTGTCAAATAATCACCGTAATAATTCTACTTCATAAGAGCATTGTGAGGATTACATGAATTTATGTGTCTGATTCATGGTAAGTGCTCAATAAACATCAACCAGCTCAATTACCAGCCTCTACCTTTACTAAGTATCCTAGAATGACTGGGAGGTTTGCATGAAAGCAAACCACAAATTAGGAATAAGTGGCTTAATCATCTGACCTAATGCAAAGAAATCTTTATTTTATTAGGCATTGCCTTTGAGTTTAGTACATACTCTCCCCAAGGCAATGGTCACTTTTTTATAGTGAGTCAGAAGAAATCAACCAGCATAAAGAGAGAAATAATATACCTATGTCCGGTATAGTATTCGATTTTTGGCCCTGTGACCTTTTCTTTCTCTGGTGTTACACCCATGAATATTTTGTTACCTGGCAAAAGGGACTTCACAGATGTAATTAAGGTTTCTAATCAGTGGATTTTAAGATAGGGAGATTACATGATCCCTTTAAAGCAGAAGGGGAAATCTGAGATATTCAAAACACAAGAAGGATGCTATATGCTGTTGTTAGCTAGAAGATAAAAGGGACCATGTGTCAAGGAAATGGGAACATCAGCTTACTTGGAACAACCACAAGAAACTGAATTCTGTCAATAGATAGTGAGCTTGGAAGTGGATGTTGGGCCTGAAAACTGATTTTAACCTTGTGAGACCCTAAGCAGAGAATGCAGTCATGTCATGCTATTCTTCTTCCTGAAACTGTGAGATAATGAAACGTGCTATTTTAAGCCATTAAGTTTGTGGTAAATGTTATAGAATCAGTAAAAAGTAATACGCCAGGCTTGCAACTTTGCCTGAAGCATGAAGTATAACAATGAAGAATTAATTAAGGAAGAAATGCCTCATGCTAAAAACAGTACTTTGGATCTGAGGTAGAAAGTGCCACACTTCCACCTAGAATTTCAAGATCCAGATTTTGAGACTTCAAGTTAATCTTTGCTACTGTCTCTTCTGGATTCCTTCAGCACCGTTATGTGGTTTCACTGTAGTACTTTTTGGTGTCTTGCAATTACCTATTTATGTGACCATCTCTGCAATGTATTAATATCTTTAAAGGAAGAAACTATGTGATTTACTTTTGTATCTCCCAAACCTAGCACCAAGCCTAACATTGTGGAGATGCTTGAGATGTATTTATTAAATGAAATAATGAGTGAATGTGTAAGAGAATCAATGAACAATTGACACTGAGACCCAAATGGTCAAAGTATTTGTTGGGATCACATAGTGAACTTTAGTTTTAAACTTACATGTATAACAAATTCTTATTTGCTCTGTTCTGCTTTGCAACTCATAAAAAAAACTATACCCAGCATGCTCCTTGACAAACTGATTTAATTAAAAGAATGACTCTTAAATTTACAGAATCAGCCACCCTCCTAACTGAAGCAACTTTAATTATATGAGTGATTTATATAAATATTAACATCCAAGCCCTATTAATATCAGTTCTCTTGAGTGATTTCTGAGAGGTTCAACTCTTTCACCTTGATGCCTGTCCCCTTTTACCTGCTTGGTCCTTTGATTCTGGAGATGTTCTTAAACAACATAGAAAAGAGGCTCACCCCTCAGGAGAGAGAGGGCTTAATCACTGGAGTCATGAAGCTGAAAGAGACACTAAGAGTGTTTTGCCTCTAAGGGAATATCTAAGCCACATCATTAAACCTTCTCTTCTTTAAGATTTCCAGGGATACAGTCACCATAACTTCTTTTTGTAGCCCATCTCCAGTTGTCCAGAAGTTCATTCTTTTACTTGCTATCTTCCTTCTCTTAGAACTGCTCCCCCAGGGGCACCTGGGTGGCTCAGTTGGTTAAGCGTCTGCCTTCGGCTTGGTCATGATCCCAGGGTCTGGGATTGAGCCCCATGTTGGGCTCCTTGCTCTGTGGGGAGCCCGCTTCTCCCTCTCCTCCCCGCTTGTACTCTCTCACTGTCCCTCCTTCTCTCTCTCTCAAATAAATAAGTAAAATCTTTAAAAAAAAAAAAAAAAGGAACTGCTCCCCCAGGTAATAAGGATGAGATGAGATGGACTTACCAGCCATGTTTCCACTGTATGATTCTACCACCTTGCCTACTATCCCACTTCACTCCCCAGCCATGGCTGATTGGAACTAGGCTAAAATCATGATTCATGATGAACCAAGTAGATTCTCTATCCTCATCCTTCTCATTGGCATTGGTATTTGGAACTGAGAAGCAGGTTGTAGTTTGTATTGTAACTATGCAATATAAACTCGGAAGATGTTGGATGGCCACTTTTCCTTGGAGGACAAGACAAGTGAAGAAAGCGAATCTGTAGAGCAATGGAATTAATCACCTACAGAGAAAAACTCAGGCATTATGTGGAAGAGGAACACTGCCTGGGATCCAGAAGGCTTTGCAGAATCTGTAAGACTTAGCATCTTTCAAAATCTGTAAGGCATCCCTTTATGCTTAAAATATATCAACCCCCCATATTTGTTTTCATATATCAACTAGATTTGGTTTCTGTTGCCTCCTAATGAGGAGTTCTAATGAATACATTACCAGGAACATATCCTCTTTTAGAGCACATCTTTCCTTCCTGGGCAGGAGGAGAGGAGCATAAAGAGTCCTATGGTATTGCTATTTCATTTAAAAAACATTTACTTAATACTGATTACATGCCAGAAAATATGACCAAACCACAGTGTTGGCTCTCAAGTGGTTGGGATACTGGAGCTTGGCTATTTCTTCCCATCACAGAACTCTTCTAATGAGTAGTTTTTGCACTACAACACATCATCGGGTTGGACAAGATTGTTTGAGGCTCTCCCTGCCCAGTTCTGTTCCCTCTTGCTGTTATCTTTCACAAACATTATTCCAATAAACTGCTTACACTCATAATTCCATCTCAGTGTCAGCTTCCTGGAAGACCCAACCAACACAGATGACCTTCAGAGAAAAATGGAAGCAGAAGGGGAAGTCTGAGGGAGGGAGCATTTTCATTTATTCAATAAATATGTATTGATGATCAACAGTGACCAAATGATATGCTAAACACCAGGTATATCCGTGATCAAGATAAACAAAATTCCATTTCTTATGGAGCTTCACTACAGTCAAATGGAAATAGTATTAAACAAATAAACTACAGAAAACACTGGACCCACCAAATAATTGAGGAAAGACTTACAATGGTGATATTAAGAAAAATACAAGGAAAAAATAGAGGGAAACCTGGGTGGGGAATATTACATATCAGAGTATGTTAGCTATCAGTAAAGGAATAAAACCCAGGTTTTTTATGTTAATCACATTCCTCATTTAGGACTCTGAGTCTGGAAATTGTGGAATTCATTTCAAATGCAGAATATGGAGACTTGAATGGACATTATTTTATGTGAAAAATATATGGGGGATTGAAAAAACTTTTTAACTTGATTTAGCTGCTTTAAAAAAACAAAAACAAAACAAAACTTATTTACAGAAGAATCCCATTGTCAGGAGCACAATGAGTCCATCCTAGGAAATAATTTTTCCCCTTTGCTTTATGCTAATCAGACATTATCTGGAATCTTGTGTTCAATTCTGGGGTCCTTTAAAGAAAATGTTAGGAAGGACAGAAGCAAACTGGCTTCCATGGAGGGCATGAGGATGGAGAGAAGGTCTTGATTCATATGACAAAAGGGCCTGGGCAATAAATAAAATCTTTAAAAAAATCGTCCCTTCTCCCAAATACTTCATCCTCTCCGTCTCTGTAGGTTCTCTATCTATAGCAAAAATAAATTAATAATAAAAAATTTAAAAAGGGCCTGGGGATGTTGGTCCAGAACCAGACCAAACTAGAGTGAGTCAATGTATCCATCTTTTTTTAAAGATATTATTTATTTATTTCCCAGAGAGAGAACAAGCACAAGCAGGCACAGTGTCAAAGCGAGAAGGAGAAGCAGGCTCCCCACCAAGCAGAGATCCTGATGTGGGGCTCGATCGCAGGACCCTGGGATCATGACCTGAGCTGAAGGCAGACGCTTAACTGACTAAGCCACCCAGGTGCCCCAATGTATACATCTTTAAATAGAGGACTATCCTATGTAATTAAAACACAACAATAGCAAACAACAAACTCAGACCAGTTAGTTTGAATTTCTCTTGAGAGTAGGAATAGGAGCAATGAGTAGAAACAGTACAGAAGTAGATTACAGTCCAGTGTAAAAAAATAATAAAAATTCAATTTCTGAAATCTAGAACTATTTATCAGTTGAATGAGTTCATTCATGAGGTTTTAAGACCCTCCCTCCTGAAGGTGAAAATCATGTAGTGAGGCTTCCTGTGAGTGGTATTTTGACACTGTGTTTTCAAAGACTGGAAAATACATGGATATAGAGTGTCTAGAGGAGCCTGTAAGAGAATTCTATATCATTCATGGCTCCATGTAAGACAAGAGGAGGAATGAGGGTAGGGCTAAATTGGAGCTGCATGCTCTGCCAATCTTAATTCAAATACAAATTTTCCAAAAACACTATGCCAGAGCAAGACCTCATTCCTCTACAGAGACACTGACTTGACAACAATATACCAAAAGGCCTTTATGAGAACTCAGGAATCTAGTTAAGGCATCACAGTACCTCAGGCAAGTGCAAAACCAGAAAACTTACATTGAAATGGGTAAGAAAAGCCATTGCATTTTACCTGTGATAGTCCTTTCCCCAAGCTGACACAGTTTACTGCATTTGGGATAAAAGGACCAAGTTACTACTTTTTCCTAGAAAGAGAAATGTGGAATGTGTGCCCAACATTCTGGCTTTTCAGGAGACTGTGAGGGACTGATTATGTCTTATCTAACTCAGAGTGCTGACAGACAACTAGCATATTTGAAAACCTGGGGGCTTCTGAGAAAAAAGCTTGATGGCTTATTGCAACACCAGGAAACCTGCAATGTACATACATACACAAGAGGGAGAGAGAGATGATGAGCTCCTGAAAAAGAAACCAGCAAACCTCTCTAATTCAGAAATGGCATATATAAGCCCAGAGAAGATGCATCCCCAGAAAAGATTTGAAAGGCCCTCAGAATCTCTAGCCAGGCTGATTGGGGAAAATCTTTCTCTGGTATGTATCCATTCCATAAGAACAGGAAAGGTGGCTGCTTTGACAAATGACCAAATCCTAGCAAAAAATAAAAAAGGCCATAAAATAAAAATACTTCAATTATTAGTGGGGAAAAAAATAAGGCATATGAAGAAATGAGGAAATATAGCCATATCAAAGGAACAAAATAAATCTCGAAAAACTCACCCAAAAGAAATGGAAATCTATGACTTACTTACTAAAGAATTCAAAATAATTATCTCAAAAACTCAATGAGCTGAAAGAGAACACAGATAGACAACTAAAGAATATCAGGAAAATAATTCATGAAAAGATGTCAACAAAGAGGTAAAAACTTGGAAAAAAAGAACCAAACCAAAATTCTGGAGTAGAATACAATAACTAAATTGAATAATTCACTAGAGGAATTCAACAGCAGACTTTATCAAACAAGAATCATTAACTCAAGACAGATCATTTAAAATTATCAGGTTAGAGAAACAAACAAAAAAGAAAAGAAGAAAACTGAAGAAACCCTAAGGGACTTATGGAACATCATCAAATGGAACAATACAGTAATCCCCCCTTATCCATGGGGTGTTTCATGGGGTATCCAAACTTAATATATACTATGCTTTTTCCTATATGTACATGCCTATGATAGCATTTAATTTATAAATTAGGCACATTAAGAGATTAACAATAATAATGAATAGAATAATTATAACAATATACTATAATAAAAGTTATGTGAATGTGATCTCTCTCTCAAAATATACTTTACTCACCCTTTTTTTCATGTGATAATGTGATAAAATGTCTATGTGATGAGATGAAGTGAGGTGAATGAAGTGGGCATTGTGGTGTAGCTTAAGCTACTACTGACCTTCTGATGGTACATCAGAGGAAAGATCATCTGCTTCCAGACTGCAGTTGACCATGGATAACTGAAATCACAAAAAGCTAGATTGCAGGTAATGAGGGACTACTGTGTATACATTATAGGAGTCACAGAAGGAGAAGAGAGAGAAAAAGGGGCAGAGAGCTTATTTGAGGAAATAATGGTTGAAAACTTCCCAGAAAGAAAATGGACATCCAAATTTAAGAAGATCAAAAGGCTCTAACTAGATGAAATCCAAACAGGCCTATACCAAGACACATTATAATCAAACTGTTAAAAGTCAAAGACAAAAAGAGAATTTTGAAAGTCATGAGAAAAGCAACTTGTCACATACAAGTGAGCTCTCATTAGATTTTCAGCAGATATATCAGCAGAAATATTATAAACCAGAAGGGAATGTGAAGATGTATTCAAAGTCCTGGGGGTGGGGGGGGGAACTGCCAAATGCAAACTCTATCTGGCAAAACTGTTCTTTAAAAATGGGGGATAAATAAAGACGTAGCTGTATAAACAACACCTGAGGGAGTTCATCAGCATTAGGCCTGCCTTACAAGAAGTGCTAAATGGACTCCTTCAAGTTGAAACAAAAGGATGCTAACAGCAATAGGATAGCATATGAAAACATATATCCATGGTAAAGGTAAATATGTAAACAAACACAGAATACTGTGATGGTGGTGCATAAATCACATTTGATTCTTGTATAGAATTTAAAATATAAAAGCATAATTACTATAAAACTATATTAATAGATATAAAATATAAAAATATGTAATTTATGATATTGGTAAACCAGGAAGAACTTGTAAGGGAGTATAGTTTTGTATGTAATTGAAGTTATCAGTTTAAAATAGATTGTTATAACTATAAGATGTTTTATGTAATCCCTGTAGTAACCACACACACACATAAAATGTATGGAAGATACACAAAAGAAAATCAGAAAGGAATTAAAACACATTACCACAAAAAAATCAATAAAACATAAGGCATGAAGCAAGAGAGGAAAAGAAGGATAAAATAACTATAAGACATGTAGAAAATAGTGAACAAAATGGCAATAGTAAGTCCTTCCTTTAAATTTAAATGGATTAAATTATTCAAAGACATAGAGTGGCTGAATGGATCAAAAAAACAAGATCCAACTGTAAGTTGTCTATAAGAGACTCGTTTTAGATATAAGGACACACATAGGCTAAAAGCTAAAGGATTAAAAAAGATATTCAATGCAAATGGTAACCAAGAGAAAGTAAGGGTAGCCATACTTAATTCAGACAAAATAAGCTTTAAGTCACAAATCATAACAGACAACGAGGGACATTATATAATAATAAAAGGATAATTTTTAGGAAGATATATCAATTATATATGCAACTAACATCAGAGCACTTAATTATATGAAGCATACATTGACAGAATTGAAGAAAGTAGATAGTAATAATAATAGTAGGAAATTTCAATGTCCTATTTTCAATAATGGCTAGAACAACCAGACATAAGATAAATAAGCAAATAGAGGGATTGAATAGCAGTATAGACCAATTGGACATCTCAGATACATACAGAACACTCTACCCAATAACAGCAGAATGCATAGTCTTCTGAAATGCATACAAAACATCCTCCAAGATAGATCACATGTTATAGGTTACAAAACAAGTTTTAACAAATTTAGAAACATCAAAATCATACCAAGTATATTTTCTGACCATAATGGATAAAACCTAGATGGGAACAGTAAGTGGAAACTGAAAAATTCACAAATATGTGAAAATTAAACAACACACTCTTAAGCAACCAACAGATCAAAGAAGAAATCGTGAGGAACCATAGAAAATATCTTGGAACAAATGAATATGAAATGACATACCAAACTTATAGGATGAAGACAAAGAACTAAGAGGGAAGTTCATAGTAGTAAACACCTACATTAATAAAGAAGAAAGATCTCAAATCAATAACTAATTTCACACCTCAAGGAAATAGAAATGAACAAACTAAACCCAGAATTAACAGAAGGAAATAATAAAGAATAGAGTAGAAATAATCTAGAGAACAGAAAAACAATAGGAAAAAAATTACAGAACTGAGATTTAGTGTTTTGAAAAGATCAACAAAATTGACAAACCCTTAGCTAGACTAAGAAAGACAAAGGAGAAATTCAAAAAAAGCCTGAAATGAAAGAGATGTTATAACTGATGCCACAAAAATAAAAAGGATCACAAGAGATTACTAGGAACAATTATATACCAATGAATTGGATGACCCAGAGACAATTAGATAAATTCCTAGAAACATATAACCTCCTAAGACTGAGTCATGAAGAAATCAATTATGAATCAGTAATCAAAACCTTCTAACAAAGAAACACCAGGACTAAATAACTTCATGGAGAATTCTACCAAATATTCAAAGAAAAGTTAACACCATTCTTCAAATGATTCCAAAAAACTGAAGGAAACACTTTCAAATTAATTTTATGAGGTTAGCATTACTCTGATAGCAAAACTAGACTAAGGACTACAAAACAAACAAACAAACAAAAAACCCTCACAGACCATTTACCCTAATGTATATTGATGCAAGAATCTTCAACAAAATACTGGCAAACCAAATTCAATAGAACATCAAAAGGATTACGTACCATGACCAATGGGATATATTCCTAGAATGCAAGGATGGTTCAACATATGAAAATTAATGTAATATACCACTTTAACAGAATGAAGGATAAAAATCAGATAGTCATCTCAATTGATGTAGAAAAACCATTTGGCAAAATTTAATACCCTTTCATGATAAAAACACTCAACAAACTAGGAATAGAAAGAAACTACATCAACACAATAAAGGCCATAAATGAAAAAAACACAGCTACCATCATACTCAATTGTGAAAAACTGAAATTGAGATCTGGAACAAGGCAAGGGTGCCCGCTCTTTCTACTTCTATTCAATATAGTACCAGAAGTTTTAGCCATAGCAATTAGGCAAGAAAAATAAATAAAAGGCATCCCATGTTGGAAAGGAAGAAATAAAATGATTTCTATGTACTGTTGAGATCATCTTACATGTAGAAAACCCTAGAGATTCCACAAAAAAAAACAAAACAAAAAAACTGTTAGAACTAATAATAAATGAATTCAGCAAAATTGCAGGATACAAAATCAACATACAGAAATCAATTGCATTTCTATATATAAAATGATATTAAGAAAAATAATCTCATTTACAATAGCATAAAAAAAGAATAAAATACTTAGAAATAAATTTAACCAAGCAGGTCACAGACCTGGGACAAGCTGGATGTTCTGATGCTTCCCCTCCCCATCTGCCACTCCCCCTCACTTGCCTTGCCCTCTCACTCTTCCTCAGGAATGAATGCTACAGCCCTGATGCAGCTGCTGACTCATGCAAGTACCACACTATGGCTCACCTTTTCATACCAGCAAACTGGCCCACAAACTGTTGCTGTGGCTGAGTTGCAAATGCCCATGTTTGATGACCTGGCTGAGGCACCAGAGCCCACTTACACCACCATGGATGGTGGCAGTCACTCTGCCTCTGCTGCCGCTGCCTGAACTGCCTATCTCATGTAGCATCACAGACTCAGTCTGGCATGGACCTTTAGAGAGTGAAGAGTGCCTGTCTCAGAGCAGAACCCAATCTGAGTTTCTGGTGTCCAGAAACCTCCAGAGGCCTAAGGAGGCCCTGCAGTCCCAGTCCTGCCTCCCAAGAGAGACTTTGGGACAGTACTTCCAATTATAGGAGATGAACTCCAGAGTGAACCCTAGTCCATCAGCCTATGGGGACAGCTAGACTCTCAAAACAGGAGCACTTGGAGTGTCCTGTGGCATTTGGTTGGGAAGAGGAAGAGGCACTCATTCCAGGGTGGTCGTTCATCTCCTTCTTTACCATCACCTGGAGTTCTTATTTTCTACCTCTTCCTGAAATGCAGCTCAAGAGGGTCTCTGTCTCCTCTTATTCTCCTCCTCTAATGCAGGGCTGTGTTCACTGAGGAGAGGACTGAAAACTGTCCCTCTCCTGGTCAGCATCAGTTTATTTGACAGGGCTTGGTCAGGAAAATCAAAACTACTTGAGGAATTTAAGGCAGAAAGATATTTAATACAGAGAGATCAAGGCTGGGGAACCAAGGTCAGGAAATTAGGAAGTATGGGATTTATGGAGACTCTCCACCCTGATTCTGGCTGCCTATAATTCTGATGTGGACAACTCTGGAAGAATGCCTCGGGCTGCTGACAAACCCCCATGCCTGTCACCTGGCTTGAGCTATAGTGGCTTTTCCCAAACCTCAGACTGGTTTCATCTCAGAATGCAACAAGAGATCCAGCCAGCAAAGGCCCATGGTTTCCAGACGTGTAGCTGCTGTGACACACACACTGTATGACAGACTGCCCAGCATGGGCACCCTTTGGGCTTTCAGCATCTGTACCCACTTCCTACCTTACCTCCTAGTTTCAGCAACAACACTGAGCCATGGCCTAAGGTCGTGTAGCCACTGCCATGCCAGTGATGCTCTGGCCCTTCCCAAAATTGGAGGGGGAGAAAGCCTTATTGGTCACCTGTGCATTTGAACATGTTGATTCCTGCTCTTGTTCAGACACATTGCACCTGGACATCCTATGGCCTCAAGACTATACTAAAAATTAATCACCATCAACACTCCTTAAATAAAATAGAGGAGAAAGAGAAAAGGAAAAAGTGGATAAAATATATGAATTACAGATAATATAGTTCCTGGTTAATACATATAAATATACACATAGTTAAAAAAAAAAGAAAAAAAAGCCTTGTACACTAAAAACTACAAGACACTGATGAAAAAATTCTAAAAGACAAATGGAAAGACATTGTTTTCATGGATTAGAAGATCTAATATTGTTAAAATGTCCATTCTTCCCACATGATCTTTAGATTCAGTGCAATCTCTTTCAAACTTCTAATGGCATTGTCTGCAGAAATAGAAAAAAGTATTCTAAAATTCATATGGAATCTGAAAGGATCCTGGATAGCTGAAACAATCTTAAGAAGGAAAAACAAAGCTGGAGGCCTCATACTTCCTGATTTTCAAACATGTACCGAAGTTATAGTAATCAAAGTAATATATCACTGGCATAAAAACAGACACATAGACCAATGGAATAGAATAGAGACCCCAGAAATAAGCCCTAATGTCTAATGATCTTCGACAAGGGTGCTGAATCTACACAATGGGGAAAGCATAGTCTCAAGAGATAGTGTTGGAAAAACTGAATATCCATGGAAAATAATAAAGTTGGACCCTTATACCATACTAAAAAATCAAGTTCAGAAAGACATATATATATATATATATGTACACCTCAGGTTGCCTGATTGTTTCTGAAATTTCCATATCTGTGTGGATTCCCTAGATTTGGCTGTCACAAGGCTTTATGACACATGAGAGTCCCATTTCTTTTAATTAGCAGATCGTTAACAACAACAACAACAATACATATATATCTTTGTAAGGGCAGTTGGGAAGGAGCATGAAGAGTTAGGAAATCTTTCACCACAACAGAAATGTTGAGGAATGTGTATGAATTTTGGCATTATTCAATTTGTGCAGCTCTGAAAATCATATTCAGTCATATTTGGGTTTAATTTTCTTTTTGTTCTCCTTTTGGTATTTCACTCACATACTGTGGCTCACAAACAGGGAGGATGGAAGTTATAAAACGGAGTGTGGTCTTAGATATGGCAGAGGACAAAAATTTCAATACTAAAAAATTCCTAGAATGTTTTAAGGACTCTTTCAGTTCTAACCTTCCCATGCTGGGAGGTCAACATGCACTGAATATATTAGATATTTTTCTTACAACTAGATTCTATGCTGAAAGAGAGTTGTACACATAAAGATATTAATGATGCTTCATCTTTTTAATGACACCATTGCTGCTCTATGTAGAAAGTGTAGGAAAAAAATTCTTACCTTGATTTCCTATAATTATTAGTTTGTGCTGGTCTCTCCCCAGGACTATGAAAGAGTCAAGCATTACTTATTTTTATGTGCACATTATGGTGCCTGATATGCAATTAATATGAATTAAGTATAAGCTGAATGAATGAAATCATTTATTCAAAACAATCATGTTTAAGATTACATCTTGGCAGATTCCTCCCCACCATACTGCTTATTGAAACCTGCAGAAAACAGTGAGCTGATTCTTATTAACCAGTCATAGTTACAATAAAATATAATGAAATAGATTTAGGAGAGTTTCTTCCACATGTATATTGTATACACAGCATTCTCTGACATTATCTGGCAATTATCCTTGCCCACAATTTCCTTCTACTTCAAAAGGGACTTGACTTTGCCTTCAGAATATGGGACCCAAGATTGTTTGTCTTTTGAACTTAGTGTCAGGTGAAGCACAAGCCTGACTCTGATCTTCAGGGGAATGCCAGTCAACAAACTCACTGAGCATTTCCTATGTGTCAAGCACTGTATTAACACACAGGATAACAAGAATACTATGTCTGCCTTCTAAGAGAAAGTAGCTGAGTTCCTGTATAATCCTGTCAGCTGAACAGAGATTACTGTAGTGGTCACTGTAGTGTGTTGGCCTAATTACCTATCCTACCTGCTTCAAGACTGAAGCACTAATTCCCCTATTTACTGCACGTTGGTGACTGATAGCTCATGGCTGAGGCCCCTGGGGAGATTGGCCTCATCCTGAAAGGAACTACCTCACCTAAAATTATGTCCCCTGGTCAGTATGGAGATATAAATGTCCCTGGCCCTGATTTTGGACAACTCTGCAGGGCCATGCCTGCTGTAGACTCCCAATAGGATCAATTGGTTCTCTCTTGTGACTGCTTTGCAGTTGAACTTCTTCCTCTGCCCAGTTCTGCTTCCTTCACTCCCTCAAATATGTTCACTTTGAGAGTACTCCCTAATAAACCTTATTGTCTCTTCCTGGTGAACAAAAGTTATACAAGTTATACTTAGAGTATTATGGGATAACCCCATGAAAATGTGTATCAATATGATGCTTTATTTCAAAGTGTATATATATATATATATATATATATATATATATATATATTCTTGGATAAAGCTAATATAATATATATAATATAATATAATATATATATATATATTAGCTTTATCTAAGAATTTTGGGTAACACTAATAAAATATAACCCAAGTGAACAAAAGGAATCTAACTTGCTTGTTTTAATATTTATCACACTTTCCCAAAACTCACAACTAAAACTTAGTATTAAAGGTGTACTTTGTGTAAGAACTCAGCACTTGGGGCACCTGTGTGGCACAGTGGTTAAGTGTTGGACTCTTGGTTTCAGCTCAGGTCGTGATATCAGGGTCATGAAATCAAGCCCCATGTTGAACTCTGCCCTCAGTGTGGAGTCTGCTTAAGACTCTCTCCCTTTTGGAACCCTCCTACACTGTTGGTGGGAATGAAAGCTGTGCAGCCACTCTAGAAAACGGTATGGACGTTCCTCAAAAAGTTGAAAATAGAGCTACCGTATGACCCAGCAATTGCACCACTGGGTATTTACCCCAAAGATACAAATGTAGTGATCTGTAGGGGTACGTGCACCCCAATGTTTATAGCAGCAATGTCTACAATAGCCAAACTATGGAAAGAGCCAAGATGTCCATCAGCAGATGAATGGATAAAGAAGATGTGGTATATATGTACACAGTGGAATATTATGCAGCCATCAGAAAAAAAAAAACAACAACAACGAAATCTTGCCAACGGAACGACGTGGATGAAACTAGAGGGCATTATGCTAAGCAAAATAAGTCAATCAGAGAAAGACGTGTATCATGTGATCTCACTGATATGAGGAATTCTTAATCTCAGGAAACAAACTGAGGGTTGCTGGAGTGGTGAGGGGTGGGAGGGATGGGGTGGCTGGGTGATAGACACTGGGGAAGGTGAGCACTGTGAATTGTGTAAGACTGATGAATCACAGACCTGTACCTCTGAAACAAATAATACATTATATGTTAAAAAAAAAAAAAAAAGAAGGGCGCCTGGGTGGCTCAGTCGGTTAAGCGACTGCCTTCGGCTCAGGTCATGATCCTGGAGTTCCTGGATCGAGTCCCGCATTGGGGTCCCTGCTCGGCAGGCAGTCTGCTTCTCCCTCGGACCCTCCCCCCTCTCATGTGCTTTCTCTCTCTCTCATTCTCTCTCAAATAAATAAATAAAATCTTTAAAAACAACAACAACAACAACAAAAAGAAGATAGTAGGAAGGGAAAAATGAAGGGGGAAAATCAGAGGGGGAGATGAACCATGAGAGACTGTGGACTCTGAGAAACAAACTGAGGGTTCTATAGGGGAGGGGCTGGGGGGATGGGTTAGCCTGGTGATGGGTATTAAAGAGGGCATGTACTGAATGGAGCACTGGGTATTGTACGCAAACAATGAATCATGGAAAACTACATCAAAATAAAATTTAAAAAATAATAAAATAATAAAAGACTCTCTCCCTTTCCCCCTCTGCCTCTCCCCGCTGCTCTCTCTCTCTTTCAAATGAAAAATAAATAAATTAAAAAAAAAAAAAAGAACTCAGCACTTATGGTCTAAGTGTAGATTATTTTCAATGCATTAGGAGTAAGGGAATTTCATTCTCTTTTATCTGTATCAGGTACTGTAAGAAAGGAAAAATGAAACTTTATTTTCATTTCTCTGAAGAAAACTTCTAGATAACATTCTCATTGTATTTGCAGAAGGTGTTATTATGAAGTTATGTATCTAAATTTCAAGAGGGCTTTTAAAAATCATTTATCTTCATAGCACATATGTCAGAATATTAGTTAGCAATTTTTTTGTAATACCTAATTCTATACTACAATAGTGACAGATACACACCAAGTGGTTAATACAAGGTTACTTTAGTTTATTCATCACAAGCTTTTCTCCCCTAATACAGAACTCAATATATTAAGGTATGAAATCTTTCTAATCATTTGAAAACATCAAAATGCATCTACTGATTGATAATGAAATTCCAAAAATAAAATTAAAAAAATTTACATGTAATTTACACAAACACTGGTTATATAAATTCGAGGTAGACATAAGTCATTTGCAAAGTCTTTTTCTAAACTTTTCTTTAGTTAACATGACAGAGAGAATGACAGATTGCCATGTTATCCAAATTATTTGGCAGGATGGTACCTGAAGCCATAAGCTAAATGTTTACATACTACAGTATAGAGTATAAAATTTGCATGAACTTTTAAGATAGGACATGCGACTACAAAGAAATTCCTACAAAGACCTGGTTTTGCTTAATCTTAGATCATTCTTTTTTCTCCTCCTCCTCACATTCTTTAATGTACTTAAGCAGTGAAATTTGAGAAAAATTGCTATGCAGATTTGATTCAGGATCATAGATTTGGCCTTTTGCTTAGAAATGGCCACAATTTATTTATTCAACCATAATTTCTTGACAACCCACTATGCATAATGTTGTATGAAGCAAATTTTCTCTTCTTTCCCCTATAGCAGTCCTATACTGTACAAGGCAGCTTCTATTCAACCTCAGTAATCCAAACTACCCCTTAAATACAGACAAACTTTTAAGCATAACGGCACTCACAGTCATCAACATGGAGGGGAGCTATGACATCCCGGACTGACCTTCAGCTCAGAGGTGAGGCACCATGAATGCTGAAGGCCAGTTCCTCAGATAAACAGCAAGCTTCCCCTAATTAGGCATTTTTCTAGATGCTCCTCAGGCAAACAAAGGAGATCTGATGTGGATAAGGTGAGGAATAGTTTAAAAGCCAACTAGGATTAGTACATGTAGTCTTAGTTGCCTCCCCCCCCCCCACCTCTCTTTAGGTCTGAAGGTTACATATTTTGCTGCCATTTCTGTATTCAGCTTTCTTGCTCAGCAGGCTTCGTAGAACCCAAGGGTTCTTAGATGAAATCTAAGTTCCATCCACTATTGTGGGTGGGCTTGGGCAAGGGAATGAAGATGTTTGCTAAATTTAGATGGCTCATGTAATGCTCACTAACTACAACAACCTGTTTTCAGAACACTAAATTTGGAAAGACAAGCAGTTTCCCTCCTAACCAGCTTCATTCACCACTGAATTGAACCGAATTGAAAACACTTGAGAGCCGTGACTTATTTGGTCTTTTCAACTGCAAGATTTCCACTGGACTAGGATAAGCAAAAATTAGTGTGTGTGAACAGCTGTCAAGAGGAAGTCATTACCAATCTCTGTTTTAAAAATAGCCAACACGTTTGTATTACAGCAAACAATAGATTTTTATTTGGCAAAATTCCCCCACAAATAAATGACGCCCAGCGGTGTGTGTTGCCATTTTATTTTGACAAAAATTGACTGATTTCAAGTGGATGTGAGACTGCCATATTTATGGTTTTGGTTTAATGAAATGCCTAAATTAGGGAATCAGTTATTTTCATTGGTATTATTATTATTTGCCTGGAGGAAGAATCAGCTGACTGTAGCTTTCTGCCTGAGAATATCTGCCTGGGGGGATCCTTTTGGGGGCTTTTACCTGTAGACCTCCCTGAAGAAGTAATTCCTTAACCTATATTTTTAGTTAATTATCATCAGGATTTTTTTTAAAATCCTTTTCATTTTTCCAAATTTAGAGATGAGAACTCACTGGTCCTCTCTCATGTTTTGTCTGATTTATGTTTTTCCTTTTGTTGATCCTACTGTTTTTTTTTTAATCTCTGCTCTTCTATTAATTGTTTTGGTGATTGCTATCGCATTTATTTAATGTTCTTTTGTAATCCTTGTCTTTGCAATGAGAATTGTAAACTGCAGCACCAGTGAAATCTCTACAAGGCAACCTGTGCTACATTTGGGGATAAAGAGCTGAATGAATTCCTAGTGCTTTTCAAACCTGCACTTGTTCCTTCCTGAACCGCGGAGCTAAGCTCTTACTTGGCTTTGATGCAGACCTCAATCCTCATCTTGGCTGGCTAAAAGACACTAAAAACAACAATAAAACAAAAAACAAATAAAAAGACTTTTTTCCCTTGTAATTCATAAACTTTATAGAGGCCAAATCACTCATATGAAGATACTCCAAGGATAGTGCAGAGAGGTTACTGCTGTAACATCTTTTATTGTACTTTCAGTATGATTCAAGGTCTCTATGGAAAAAAAAATTATAATCTGAAGCTATGAAGTAAAGCTTCATATTATTGTGTATACTGATTCATTTGTTTCCTTATCAGTGAATTTGAAATAGGTATGTTTAACTCTCACGTAAGGCAAGCATCCAATCTCTTTGCATGTAACCTTCCAAAGCCTATGCAGGCCTGCTTTGGTAGTTTCCAGAACTTCTATAAAATATGCAAGATTCCAGGTCAATAAAGTTGTGAACAGAGTTGTTCTCCTTCCTCTGGTCCCTATTTTAGAGAATATCACCATTATCTAATAGCCTACTAAGCCAGAACATGGAATAATAACATTCTTTCTGGCTCTTCCCTTTCCCTCACCAGCAGCAACAAGTCAATTCAATCCATGGATCCTCCCTCCCAAATATCTCTCCAATGCATTTCCTTCTCTCAAGTCTAGATTACTGAAGCAGCTTCCTAACTGATCTCCTTGGCTTTCTGTTATTCCTTTTATGCTCTTCAGCCAGAAAGATACTCATCAAATATAAACATTTTTATGCATCTCCCTCCCCCAATTTATAGTCTCCATGTCCTTATGTCCTGATTTCAGGACAAAGTCTAAATCCTTAAATGTCATTCAAGACGTTTCTAAATCATTACCTTAATTACTACTTCTCCATTGTCATCTCTCACTACTACCAGCACCTTGAATCTGATGACAATTACTTGGAGTTCCCCAAATATGCCTCTTGCCTTTGGGCCTTTGCACCTGCTGCTTCCTCTGTCTAAAACATTCTTCTTGCTTATTGCCTGGTTACCTCCCATTCATCATTCAAGGGTCAACTTCAATGTTACCTTTTCCAGGAAGCCCTATATTGGGTTAGGAGTCCCATTTCTTTGCTTCTGGAACTTGGGTTCAGTCAATGGGACTTGTCACACTGTCTCTCCAAACTCTTCCCAACCCTTCCTACCACTGATGAGATTGTATCCTATTCAGCTCTCTATGTCCAACACCTGGCACAGGGACTGACACAGAGCAGGCTCCATGAACTTTTGTTGAATGGATGAATGAATGAATGAATGAATGAACACGAAGATGAACACTGACTCTTCATGTGCTTTGCTGCTTCTTTTGAGGCTGCTTTAAGGCACTGTGACTTTTAGATGTAAATCATCTCTGTATCTGCTCTTCTACAGCAACATTCATCAACAATGTCTACTCTTTGAAGGACAATGGTGCAGCTGGTTGTTTATAGGTTTCCAGGAGAGTAGGATTGAGGCTTTAAGGAAAGCTTCAATAGGAAAGAAACAGATGGCAGTCATAGTAGAGCAAGACAGCTTGAAACCACAGGGATTTCAGCCAGCGAAATCCTCTGACTTCTGAGGCACAGAAATGAAGGTCAGAAAGGTTAACTGGCTGCCAGCAGTTGTAACCATGTTAATCAAAGAGGGTCCTAGAGCCCAGGACTCCTGATTCCAGCTTATATTTCCTTAAGTGTGCAGTGTAGGGCTTCTGTGTTGTCTAATACTGTAGTCACTAGCCTCATGTGACTACTGAGCACTTGAAATGTGGCTAGTATGAATTGAGATGTGCTGAATCAAAGACAATATGAAAAAAAAGTGTAAAATATCTCATAAATAAGGTTTATATTGATTACATACATTGAAATAATATTTTAGGTATTTAGGTTTAAATAAAATATTAAAATTAAGTTCTCCTTGTTTCTTTTTCTTTGTTTAACGAGGTTAGTATAAAATTTAAAATTTTCTAGGATGTGCATTTTATTTCTACTGAGCCAGTATTGCTCAAAATGAATTTTAGGTAATGTGCAGACAGGGGATTAAATAAGAATAAATCATATAGTAAGAAAAGTTATTCTCTTTATTTCCCTTTAACTCTTCTGATTAGATCAAAGAGAAATACTAGTTTAGTACTAGTTTTTCCTAATACTACATAATTTCCCCTTTTAACATAGAAAAAGAAACTTCAATAATAAGAGACTTAGAAGGCCATAAAATCTAGGTGGAATTTAACATGATTTTTGTGTTTGCTTTGTAAATTGGCCTCTATTTAGGTTAGATGGTACTAGTTTTCAGTTTATTGTGATGAAATAAGCTTTCATTTATAAATATAATAATTTAAAACATGAGCGTATTTAAATCAAAATATTAAACAAATACTGTATAGATAGCACAGGACTCAAAAAAATCATGGCCCAAGTTTGGAAAATAGCCATAGACAATGTAGTGCCTATTCATGGCCAGCCCAGTACACTCAGTCTTCTACATTTGATCTGTAAAACCTCTATCCATAATCTTTAAGATATGACTGCTCAGAGTTTAACTCCAACTTTGATAAGGCCGTTGCAACATAAATGCTTCAGCTTCCTTTCTTGTTGCAAACAACTGAATTCAGACACAGTTGACCAACAACGAGTATGACAGTTGAGGTCCCTAAAAGGTCATCCTAGATCACAAACTGAGATGACCACTCCATTTAAGCCAGGGGAAGATGCTAGCAGTTTCTGGAATTTGAATCTAGAAGGAACTTCGGGGGCATTCTGGGTGGGAAAGCTGAGGAGAATAAATGTGGAAACAGTTGGGATGAGGAGAAATGAAGAGTATATGAGCAAATTCCTGAGTTATATCTTAGAGGCCAAGTAGCATAATAAACTCTGGAATAAGACTGTCTGGGCTTGAGTTCTGGTTTGGGCATTTGTTAGCTCTGTGATCCAGGATAAATTGCATAACCTTTCCATAGTTTAGTTTCCTTGTCTGTAAACTCCTTAATAATAGTCACTACCTCAAAAAAAAAAAAAGTCACTATCTCAAAGGCTTTCTATGAGGCCCATACTAAGTACTAGACCAGTGTCAGCTATCACCGTCATCATCTACACAGGCACATAATGATGTTCAGAGGAGCATGGAGATATGTGTGTGATTTTAATCTAGAATAGGGGTTAATAAATTGGGACCTGGAGCTCAAGAACATACAGAAGATAATATATGACAAAATTAATCAGGATTAGGTTAAAGATAGCCAGATTATCCTACAGGCAGGCTTTCCAAGGAATCCTTTCCATAAAGTTCCAATCACTGTGGACTATTTCATAGACACTCTGATGACACTGGACCACCCTATAGAAATGTTTCTTTTTAAGGTCTCTAGGAACATAGCTAATAAATGGGTAAATATTATCTCATTTATTGTGAATAATGGTACTTCTATCTGGTTAATAGCTGTTTTTATAACATATCATTAAGACATTTTTCCTATACGTTTTTTTTTTTTTTCCCCATGCAGCAGTTGGGGCCTTGGGAAGCTAAGAGGAAGAGAAAATGCCTGTAAAAAGCTTTTTTTTTTTTTTTCTTTTTGCAATCACACTGATTTCTGTACCCTGAGGTTTCTATTCCCACACATTCCGATGTTGGGTAAATTACTGTAGCAGTAACTTAGACCAGTATTTTGAACTCAAGCATTAATTTGTGCCTTGTTTTGTTCTTCATGTACCTCTTCAAAAACCTTAAGAAACCTATAAGCAGTAAGTTTTAACTTTTTTGAGGGATTGAAAATGCCATTTGAAAATGTATTCAAAACCATGGGGTGTGTCTCCAGAAAGACAAATGTTCTCACATAAACAGAAAATGTGTATACACAATTTCATCAGATTCAAGGGCTCCCTGAAGCTTACTAACCCCAGGTTAAACATTTCTGTTGTGAGACAAATAAACCATAGGCCAACCTGGAACTACAGAGGTAATGCAGAAAATGTAGCTGAGCAAGGTCCCTGATCCCTGACAACAAATAACTGTCTAGGTAAAAGGCAGGACAGAAATATATTTAATTTTTAATTATTATTGGCAAGTTGAATAACTGTCTTCTCTTATGTCTTTACAGTATAACATCATTATTAAAAATGCTGTGGATCTTAAACTGAGAAAAAGATTACCAACAGAGCTTAAGATTTATCAGACCAATCACAGAGAAGCTGGTTAGATCTTCCTGAAGTCCATGAATGACACCAGGTAAATATGACTGAAAAGTTTCTGAACATCTGGTTCAAATCATTCATTGAACCAACCACTTATTATATACCTAGACCGTGCCAAGCAAAGTTCATGGAGCCTGAGTTAATTTTCTAAGGTCACAAGTTAGCTAGTGGCACAACCCATCACTCTGTTTTAACTCCTAGATTGGGACTTTGTCACTATATACTATGGCCTCCACAAAAGCATGTCATGGTG
This sequence comes from Zalophus californianus, assembly GCF_009762305.2. Taxonomy (NCBI): domain Eukaryota; kingdom Metazoa; phylum Chordata; class Mammalia; order Carnivora; family Otariidae; genus Zalophus; species Zalophus californianus. Next base: position 81,336,793 of record NC_045605.1, read on the forward strand.
AGATAAAATTCATAGTCCACCAGATACTACTTTTGTGTAGAGCTATATACTAACGATAGAAGAGCATAGCTCATGTGGCATTTTTAAAGAGATAAGGAATTAAAATTGAAAGCAAGATTTCAAGACATGCAGTGCTTGCCATAAAAAAATTTAACCTAATCTAACTTAATCTGATGTGGTTTTTCCACTGGCCTTGACTGTAATTTACTTTTCCTCAATTTTATTCAAGTACTTTTGCTGAATCTGGTGTTCCACAGAACACTCTTCCCTCAAGATACTTAGTGCACAAAAGATTTTGTGGCTAAATAAGTTTGGGAAATTGTTCCATATTATAGTTTCTGTTTGGTGTTTTAAAAAGCATATAAGAACATTAAAGGTTCTGGGAAGTCCTGCAGTAAAACATAACAGCAAAAATCTTAGTTGCCTTTAAGTCTGTATTTCTCAAAGTCTCTACACCTCAGAACACTTCCCTAAAGTAACACTTATTAAAATCCCACACAACCGATGTTCTGCAGCACATGCAACAGGAAATCCTGCTGTAACTTTACAAGTTTTCAGTCTCAGCTCCCATTTTCCAATGATTGTTGGAAATGCAGAGCAACTATTTTATGAAAGGCTCTTGCTTTGGCATGCCCTCTTTTTCAACTCAGCTATGAAAACAATGCTAGCTAAAACCACCCTCCATTTCTGTCTTTCAAGCATTTCTCTCTATATAACACTGGCTTGATGTGCTGTATTATAAGGAAATAATCATATATGGGAACAATTATTTAATTTTTTTGAGAATAAAAAATTGAAAACAACATAATCTCTAGTAACAGGGGGATGGATAAGTAAATTATCCATACAATAAAATGTGATCAAAAATCACATTTTTCAAAGACCATTTAATGATGTGGAAAAGGCCATGATATGTTTTTAGTCACATACATAAGGTACATCATGTTGAGAGTTGAGAGCATCATTCCAATTTTGTAATATAGTACACACACACACACACACACACACACATATTTTCACACACACACACACATAAAAAACTTAAAGGGCATGCCTTAATATGTTCAGTTATTTATCTCTGAAAAGACTAAAATTTTTTCTTTATGTTTTTAAGTATTTAAAATAAATTTTACAACAAATATGGTTTTCTTTTAAAACAAAACAAAACAATACTATTGAATATGTGGGTTTTACATCTTCAGCTCAAACTGGAAAAAGACACCAGTTCAAATATGGGCTGATTTAGTCCTCATACATATTTCATCTAAACAGAGATTACCCAGTATTTTTGTTTCTTTTACCTCCAAATTATTGTTCTTAGTTCCTCTAATTCCAGGCTCCACGAAGGTAATAGTACTCTTTCCCTAGAATTATGATCTTTTTTCTCAACTAAGATGTTTTTTAAACTAGGATGTTTTTTAAAACTGATATTGGAAAGACTTTACACTTCAAAAAACGTTTGTGTTACTTTCTTACAGGAGATAATTTTTATAGGCAATATGGAATAATATATATGCACATTTGTACAGTGGGTTCTCCACATAGAAGTACCCTTGAAATAAAAGGATGAAATTGGTCTCAAATTCTAATACTCATGACTTCTGAATTGCTGATCATTTGTAAAAAGACTCTTTTCTCTTGGCTATAGGTGTGATAGTTTCTATGGTAGAAGAAGTTGGTCAGATGTATATGAAGGAATATGAGGCAGTTTGTGAGACAATAAGACATTTAAAAGAAGGAGGAATTTTATTGCCTGCCAGAACAAAACTTAGTAGCTTTTAAAGGAAGATGGAATAGTCACATTCATTGTAATGTGATTTAACTTAATGTATATATACATATATATACATATATGTGTATATGTCTAATGTAATGTCATCTTAAATGTCTCGCATAAAATTTTAAAAATTACTGAATATATGAAGAAATAGATAAATGTGACCAATAATTATGAAATAAAGCAGCCAAAAGAAACAAATCCCAGATGACTAGATGTTAGAATTAGCAGCACTAATTTTAAATTAGCTATTATAAATATATTTAAGAATTTAAAAGGAAAATGTATATAGGAAATGTACAATGGGAAATCTTCTCAGAAAAATGGAAACTATAAAAGAGAACCAAATGGAATTCTAGAACTAACAAACACACTGTCTGAAATTTAAAAATTGATTGGATTGTATTAACAGCTGCCTGGACACTGGAAAAAAGAAAAAACTAGTGAACTTGAAGATAGGAAAATAGAAATTATCTACTCTGAAGAACAGAGAGAAAAAAAGATTAAAAAAAAGGAAAGAATATATTCTTAGTGACCCGTGGGAACTTATAAACTGGTGTAAAGAAAGTGTAATTGGAGCCACAGAAGTAGAGAGAATTGAATAGGTCAGAAAAATATATCTGGAAAATTAATGACCTAAAATCCCCCAAATTTGGAACACCAACGACAATCCATAAACACATCATTGTCATTTGCTGGAAATTAAAAATAAAATGAAAACGAGAGCTATTCATAAATTTCAGTTTTCCAAACCTAACTATCTATTCTCAACACATTTTTCTACTTTTAAAACTACTTCAGGGATCCTATATGAATGATGTTTCATAAGCATGATAATTTAAATAATCAGAAAAGTAAAGAACTTGAACTCAAATCAAAACTTGCCGAGCTTCAAATCCAGTACCTTTTTACAACTGTATTTTAGAAAGTAAGATGACAATATCCTTTTTCTTTTAGGACTTAACATGACAGAAATAACTTAGAGAAAAAAAATCTAAGTGTGGATTTGTTGTTTTTCCTATGAGGGTTTTCACCCTGTTGGTTACTATTGGTCTAAATAACCACCTCCATCCACTTCAGACCATAAGCTCACACAGGTAAGGGATTATTTTTTCTTCCTTATTCAGGGATATATTTATAGAATGTAGAAGAATGACTGACACATCATAGGTACTCATTGCATAAGTAAAAGAATGAGATAAAAATGAAGGCAAATGTTTTTCAGATTTTGGTTTATATCATATTTGGCACTTGTTTTGTTAATAAGCCAGATGTAATGTTTTCAGATATTTCCTTGAGATGTTCTAGTGAACATATTAATGCAGGCTATACCAGATAATAGACCTACTGGCCCAAAGTCAGAATTGTAAATAGGTCAGTGATTACTGTTGTTTTCACTGCTCACCCACATACTACTTTACCTGAAGAAAAAAAAATAAAGAAAAAGGACAATCAAGTCCCCAAAATTCACTGATGCCTCTAATTTAGTCTTCTTGCTGAGGCAGTTTTTCCACAATTTATGCTTCATTTCATGTAGTGTCCTGAAAAATCTATAAAGTGACTTATTGTATCCCAGTTCCTTAATGTTCCTATTTGTGCACTAACAGTCATGTGCATTGTTTCAAAAGTCAGTGCATTATATTATCAATCAGAGTGTAACCAAGAAAGCAGAAACCACCTTAAGACTTTTCAACACAGTGAATTTAATTCAGGGAATTTGTCACATAGGTGATGGAATTTCTGAGAACTAACAGAGGGGATGATAAGATAACAGAGTTAAACAGAGTTAAACAGTATGAAACCACTACCATCTATAGGCTAGAAAAATGAAACATGCAGCAGTACTACTGCCCAAGGAGTTATTAGATACAAACTAAGACAAACTTGTCAAGCAATGAAACCAAGAAGCTGGAGCCATAGAGGAGAAGCAACTGCTGAGAAGCTGCCTTAGATGGAGGAGAAATGCTCTGGCTTCTCTCTCCCACCCCATTCAGTCTCTGGCCAGTGTCTTTCTTTGCCAAAACTCAGCCAGAAGACAGCTGATCTGGGATCCTGGGACACATGGACTGAAGGGCTCCATCTCTCCCTCTACCAGAGAGCTGAGCTCAAGAAAGACAAGGAATGGAGCCAATATCACTTACAGGTGTATCAATTGTTTCCAAAATTTAAAGCATTTTTTTTTCAAAGGTTCTATGTAGTTTTAACTGTTTGATGCCATGTTGCAATGGTTCTGGAATTCTAATCCATCAGTTACTTTTGGGGGGCAAACTTTACAGCACCATCTGGTAGAGACCTTTGGAAACTAGAAAAATCTTTTAAAAATAGAAATTGCCTAATGTAGTCTTTGCTCATCTCATCATGGATTTTTAGGCATTTGATTGAAATATGCCAATAAAATGACTTTTGAAATGTTCCCTTTTCCAAGTTTGTGAGCCAGAAACAGAAGGCTTATCTTCCTGTTAGCATAGGCCACTGTTGTAGTAGGTTCTTAATCTGAAAAAACATAATGAAAAGAAAATACATCATGTTATGAAAGCTGTTTGAAACTTACATTGCTCTAGGACTAACTCTGAAAGATTCCTTAAGATTCAGAAAATCAATGGGCACTGGGTGGCTCAGTCGTTAAGCATCTGTCCTCAGCTCAGGTCATGGTCCCATGGTCCTGGGATCCAACCCCGCATCGGTCTCCCTGATCCTTGGGAAGCCTGCTTCTCCCTCTCCCACTCCCCCTGCCTGTGTTCCCTCTCTTGCTGTGTCTCTCTCTGTCAAATAAATAAATAAATAAATAAATAAATAAATAAATAAATAAATAAAATCTTTAAAAAAAAAATTCAGAAAATCAAGAAACCCAAGAGGACCTTAAATGCTTGAATCCTTATCTCTGCTATTGCAGATCATGTCATTGGATACTCCAGAAAATGAGTATGTCTTGAAGTGCATGGAGTGTGTGATTAAATCCCTGAGTAGGGTGAGTATGACATAATAATGCTTGACAAGTGCTTGAAGAGTTTAAACAGCAAGTAAGAAAGAAAATGGCTTCCTGTAGCATAAGGAGTTAGAACTTGAAGTACCAAAATGGAATTGGAAAATGGAAACATTTGAATGACTTTCTAGAAATATTTCCTAATGGAGCCATAAGTTAAGATGGTGGAATTGGTTTTCCAGAGGGGAGTGATTGCAGCAGAGGTTTTTGAAATAAACAAAAGAAAAAGCATCAGAGAATATACCGCAGGGAATATACCTAAGGAGTCAGCTATTATTAACTCCTTTCTTTAGGTTCAGCATTAGAAATGGCAATGCTACATCTGCATTCAATGAAGTATATGTACACATATTATCTTATTCAATTCTCAGGTGAGAAACCAGGATTTAGGGGGTTAAAAATGGCTTGTTCAAAGTGCATGCCGAGTGTTAGAGCTGAGTCTCCAACCTAGGCTCTCATTCAATGTCAGTACTCTTGCTACTACAGTACAGAGACTTGGGATCAGGAAGAGTCACTCACAGCAAGTCAAAGCTATGATTGATACTGGAAGAGTTCCATATTTTTGGAGTTGATGTGAATTTATCTACAACAAAAGGAAAATACCACCCCTTTCTAAACATCTAGGGAACTGTAACAGCCGATTTCTTGGTTTTAGAGAACAAAAGCTACTCTGGGTAGTTTAGGCAGAAGGAGGTTTATGACAGAGCATAAGATAGTTTGCAGAATGTATCAGAGGCTAGAGAACTGAGTAGTCCTGCTACTAAAATTTGTGGGATCTGGGGCAAAAGTACAAATTGATACCCACATAACATGTCTAAGTACTTAAAAGTTAAACATCAGCTTCAGCTTGTTGAATAAAATATGTGCTATGTTCCCACATTGAGAAAGTTACCTTCTAAATGACCTGGGAGGTCAAGATAGAGTTTAAAATTCTCAGAGTGGGGGGAGGAGCAAGATGGCAGAGGAGTAGGAGACCTGGATTTCGTCCAGTCTCAGGAATTCAGCTGAGTAGGGATCAAACCATTCTGAACACCTACGAACTCAACAGGAGATCAAAGAAAAGAATAGCAACAACTCTCTGAACAGAAAAGCGACCACTTTCTGGAAGGTAGGACATGCGGAGAAGTGAATCCGAGGCAATATTCGGAAGGATAGACGGCGGGGGAGGGGGCCTCCGTCGGCTGCTTCTGGCAAGTGATAGAGCAGCGGAGCACAAAATCGGAAATTTTAGATGTCTGCTCCGCTGAGGGACGTTGCTCCAGTGGCTAAGCGGGGGGGGTGGAACCCTCGCTGGGACACTGTGGTCTCAGGACCCTCGGGGACACAGAAAAACCGGGGTGCCTGAGTGCGGCAGAGCTCCCAGGTATCGGAGCGGGGAAGCCGGCTGCAGAGATGGAGCCGAGGCACAGGCTGTCAGCTCGGGGTTGCCATAAACTGTGATCCACGGCATGGGCCACTGCTCCTCCAGCAGGGACCCAACAAGCAGCAGATCCAGGGAGACTCCCCTTCCTCCCCCGGGAGGAGCGGCGCGGGAGCGCACTCCAGGGATCTGCTGGATTCAGAGACTCCAAACGGCTCCAGTGCCAGAGATAGAAATGCTCGGTCACAAGCCAAGTGAGCATGGAGTGCGGCCGGAGACCAGGAAGACGGGAGTGATTGACTGCTTTTCTCTGAGGGCGCACTGAGAAGTGGGGCCCTGAGTTCTTGGCTCCCCCAAGGCAGAGATTGGGAGGCTGCCATTTTCACTCTCGCCCTCCAAAGCTGTACGGAAAGGTGTAGGGAACAAAAGCTCCCGAGAGCAAACCCGAGCAGATTACTTAGCCTGGACCCTGAAAGGGTGGGGCAATTTCGCCTCTGGCAAAGACATTTGAGAACCACGGCAACAGGCCCCTCCCCCAGAAGATCAGCAAGAACAGCCAGCCAAGACCAAGTTTACGGATCAATGAGAACAGCAGAATGCCAGCACTAGGGGAACACAGCACATAATTCATGGCTTTTCCCCCATACTTCATTAGTCTTTCAAAGTTAATTTTTTAAATTTTCTTTTGCTTTTTTTTTTTGAATTTTTTCCTTTTCCCTTTTTCAACCAACATCTTATCAATCCCTTTTTTAAAAAATCTTTTTTATTTTTCATTTTTAGAGTCATATTCCATCTCTTCATAGTAGTTAACCTCATTTTTGGTATATATATATAAGTTGTTCTCTCTTTAAAATTTTGGGATACAGTTTTTTCTAACAGACCAAAATATAACCTAAATCTCTAGTGTATGGCTTTGTTTTATTCTCCTGCCTGATACATTCTTCCCCTTTTATTTTTAAATCCTCTTCTTTCTTTTTTCAACCAACTTCTTATCTTATCAATTCCTTTTATAAAATCTTTTATAATTTTCATCTTTACAGTCATATTCCATCCCTTCATCATATTTACCCTTACTTTTGTACATATATAAGTTTTTCTTTCTTTAAAATTTTGGGAGGCACTTTCTTCTAACAGACCCAAAATCTAGTGTGTGTGGCACTAATCTTTGCACCAGCCTGATCATATTTGATCATATTCTGGTTTTTCTGTTTATTTGTTTGTTTGTTTTTATCTTTTTCTTTTCCTTTTTTCTTTCTTTCCCTTTATTTTCCCCCAGTTTCAGGTCTCTTCTAATTTGTTTAGTGTATATTTTTCTGGGGTCGTTGTTACCCTGTTAGCATTTTGTTCTCTCATTCATCTATTCTCCTTTGGACAAAATGACAAGACAGAAAAAAATCACCTCAAAGAAAAGAACAAGAGGCAGTACTGCCTGCCAGGGACCTAATCAATATGTACATTAATAAGATGTCGGAACTAGAGTTCAGAATGATGATTTTAAAGATACTAGCTGGGCTTGAAAAAAGCATGGAAGATGTTAGAGAAACCCTTTCTGGAGAAATAAAGGAACTAAAATCTAACCAAGTCGAAATCAAAAAGGCTATTAATGAGGTGCAATCAAAAATGGAGGCTCTGGGGTGCCTGGGTGGCTCAGTTGGTTAAGCGTCTGCCTTCGGCTCAGGTCATGATCCCGGAGTCCTGGGATTGAGTCCCATACCAGGCTCCCTGCTCAGCGGGGAACCTGCTTCTCCCTCTGACCCTCCCCCCTCTCATGCTCTCTGTCTCTCTCAAATAAATAAATAAAAATCTTTAAAAAAATGGAGGCTCTAACTGCTAGGATAAATGAGGCATAAGAGAGAATTAGTGATATAGAAGACCAAATGATGGAAAACAAAGAAGTTGAGAAAAAGAGAGGTAAACAACTACTGGATCGTGAGAGCAGAATTCGAGAGATAAGTGATACCATAAGATGAAACAATACTAGAATAATTGGGATCCCAGAAGAAGAAAAGAGAGAGGGGTAGAAGGTATATTGGAGCAAATTATAGAAGAGAACTTCCCTAATTTGGGGAGGTAAACAGGCATCAAATTCCAGGAGGCACAGAGAACCCCCCTCAAAATCAATAAAAATAGGTCAACACCCCGACATCTAATAGTAAAACTTACAATCTCACAGACAAAGAGAAAATCCTGAAAGCAGCTCGGGACAAGAGGTCTGTAAACTACAATGGTAGAAACATTAGATTGGCAACAGACCTATCCACAGAGACCTGGCAGGCCAGAAAGGACTGGCATGATATATTCAGAGCACTAAATGAGAAAAATGTGCAGCCAAGAATACTACATCCAGCTAGGCTGTCATTGAAAATAGAAGGAGAGATAAAAAGCTTCCAGGACAAACAAAAACTAAAGGAATTTGCAAACACGAACCAGCCCTACAAGAAATATTGAAAGGGATCTTCTAAGCAAAGAGAGAGCCTAAAAGTAACATAGACCAGAAAGGAACACAGACAATATACAGTAACAGTCACCTTACAGGCAATACAATGGCACTAAATTCATATCTTTCAATAGTTACCCTGAATGTAAATGGGCTAAAAGCCCCAATCAAAAGACACAGACTATCAGATTGGATAAAAAAACAAGACCCATCGATATGCTGCCTGCAAGAGACTCATTTTAGATCCAAAGACACGCCCAGATTGAAATGAGCAGGTGGAAAACCATTTACCATGCTAATGGACACCGAAAGAAAGCTGGGGTGGCAATCCTTATATTAGACAAATTAGATTTTAAACCAAAAACTATAATAAGAGATGAGGAAGGACACTATATCCTACTTAAAGGGTCTATCGAACAAGAAGATCTAACAATTGTAAATATCTATGCCCATAACATGGGAGCAGCCAATTATATAAGCCAATTAATAACAAAAGCAAAGAAACACATCGACAATACAATAATAGTGGGGGACTTTAACACCCCCCTCACTGAAATGGATAGATCATCTAAACAAAAGATCAACAAGGAAATAAAGACTTTAAATGACACACTGGACCAAATGGACTTCACAGATATATTCAGAACATTCCATCCCAAACCAACAGAGTACACATTCTTCTCTAGTGCCCATGGAACATTCTCCAGAATAGATCACATCCTAGGTCACAAATCAGATCTCAACTGGTACCAAAAGTTTGGGATCATTCCCTGCATATTTTCAGACCACAGTGCTTTGAAACTAGAACTCAGTCACAAGAGGAAAGTTGGAAAGAACTCAAATACATGGAGGCTAAAGAGCATCCTACTAAAGAATGAATGGGTCAACCAGGAAATTAAAGAAGAATTAAAAAAATTCATGGAAACCAATGAAAATGAAAACACAACTGTTCAAAATCTTTGGGATGCAGCAAAATTTCCCTAGGAGGAAAGTATATAGCAAAAGAAGCCTTTCTCAAGAAACAAGAAAGTTCTCAAATACAAAACCTAACTGTACACCTAAAGGAGCTGGAGAAAGAACAGCAAATAAAGCCTAAACCCAGTAGGAGATGAGAAATAATAAAGATCAGAGCAGAAATCAATGAAATAGAAACCAAAAGAATAGTAGAACAGATCAATAAAACTAGGAGCTGTTTCTTTGAAAGAAGTAACAAGATTGATAAACCCCTGACCAGACTTATCAAAAAGAAAAGAGAAATGACCCAAATCAACAAAATCGTGAATGAAAGAGGAGAGATCACAACCAACACCAAAGAGATACAAACAATTATAAGAACATATTATGGGCAACTATATGCTAGCAAATTAGATAATCTGGAAGAAATGGATGCATTCCTAGAGATGTATTAACTACCAAAACTGAACCAGGAGGAAATAGAAAACCTGAACAGACTTATAACCACTAAGGAAATTGAAGCACTAATCAAAAATCTCTTAACAAACAAAAGCTCAGGGCCAGATGGCTTCCCAGGGTAATTCTATCACACATTTAAAGAAGAATTAATACCTATTCTCCTGAAACTGTACCAAAAAATAGAAATGGAAGGAAAACTTCCAAACTCGTTTTATGAGGCCACCATTACCTTGATCCCAAAACCAGACAAAGACCCCATCAAAAAGAGAATTACAGACCAATATCCTTGATGAACATGGATGCAAAAATTCTCACCAAAACACTAGCCAATAGGGGCGCCTGGGTGGCTCAGTTGGTTAAGCGACTGCCTTCGGCTCAGGTCATGATCCTGGAGTCCCGGGATCGAGTCCCACATGGGCTCCCTGCCCAGCAGGGAGTCTGCTTCTCCCTCTGACCCTCTTCCCTCTCGTGCTCTCTATCTCTCATTCTCTCTCAAATAAATAAATAAAATCTTAAAAAAAAAAACAAAACACTAGCCAATAGGATCCAACAGTACCTTAAAAGGATTATTCACCACAACCAAGTGGGATTTATCCCTGGGCTGCAAGGTTGGTTCAACATCCACAAATCAATCAATGTGATACAATACATAAATAAATGAACAAGAACCATATGATCCTCTCAATAGATGCAGAAAAAGCAATTGACAAAATACAGCATCCTTTCTTGTTAAAACTCTTCAGAGTATAGGGATAGAGGGAATGTGTATCAATGTATCAATATCATAAAAGCCATCTATGAAAAACCCACAGCAAATATCATTCTCAATGGGGGAAAAGTTGAGAGCTTTCCCGCTAAGGTCAGGAACACAGCAGGGATGTCCACTATCACCACTGCTATTCAACATAGTATTAGAAGTCCTAGCCACAGCAATCAGACAACAGGAAGAAATAAAAGGCATCTGAATCGGCAAAGAAGAAGTGAAACTCTCACTCTTTGCAGATGATATACTTTATGTGGAAAACCCAAAAGACTCCACCCCAAAACTGCTAGAACTCATACAGGAATTCAGTCAAGTGGCAGGATATAAAATCAATGCACAGAAATCAGTGGCATTTATATACACCACCAACAGGACAGAAGAAAGAGAAATTAATGAGTCGATCCCATTTACAATTGCGCCCAAAACCATAAGATACCTAGGAATAAATCTAACCAAAGAGGCAAAGAATCTGTACTCAGAAAACTATAAAATACTCATGAAGGAAATTGAGGAAGACACAAAGAAATGGAAAAACGTTCCATGCTCATGGATTGGAAGAACAAATATTGTGAAGATGTCAATGCTACCTAGAGCAATCTACACATTCAATGCAATCCCTATCAAAATACCATCCACTTTTTTCAACAAAATGGGACAAATAATCCTAAAATTTGTATGAAACCAGAAAAGACCCCGAATAGCTAGAGGAATGTTGAAAAAGAAAAGTAAAGCTGGCGGCATCACAATTCCAGACTTCCAGCTCTATTACAAAGCTGTCATCATCAAGACAGTATGGTACTGGCACCAAAACAGACACATAGATCAATGGAACAGAATTGAGAGCCCAGAAATGGACCCTCAACTCTATGGTCAACTAATCTTCAACAAAGCAGGAAAGAATGTCCAGTGGAAAAAAAGACAGTCTCTTCAACAAATGGCGTTGGGAAAATTGGACAGCCACATGCAGAAGAATGAAACTGAACCATTCCTTACACCACACACAAAAATAGACTCAAAATGGTTGAAAGACCTAAATGTGAGACCGGAATCCATCAAAATCCTAAAGGAGAACACAGGCAGCAACCTCTTCGACCTCAGCTGCAGCAACTTCTTCCTAGAAACATCGCCAAAGGCAAGGGAAGCAAGGGCAAAAATGAACTCTTGGGACTTCATTAAGATAAAATCTTTTGCACAGCAAAAGAAGCAGTCGACAAAACCAAAAGACAACTGACAGAATGGGAGAAGATATTTGCAAATGACATTATCAGATAAAGGGCTAGTATCCAAAATCTATAAAGAACTTTTCAAACTCAACGCCCAAAGAACAAATGATCCAATCAAGAAATGGGCAGAAAACATGAACAGACATTTTTCCAAAAAAGTCATGCAAATGGCCAACGGACACATGAAAAAGTGCTCAACATCGCTTGGCATCAGGGAAATCCAAATCAAAACCTCAATGAGATACCACCTCACACCAGTCAGAATGGCTAAAATTAACAAGTCAGGAAATGACAGATGTTGGCAGGGATGTGGAGAAAGGGGAACCCTCCCACACTGTTGGTGGGAATGCAAGCTGGTGCAGCCACTCTGGAAAACAGTATGGAGGGTCCTCAAAAAGTTGGAAATAGAGCTACCCCACGCCCCAGCAATTGCACTACTGGGTATTTACCCCAAAGATACAAATGTAGGGATCCCACGGGCTACACGCACCCTGATGTTTATAGCAGCAATGTCCACAATAGGCAAACTATGGAAAGAGCCAAGATGTCCATCGACAGATGAATGGATAAAGAAGATGTGGTATATATATACACAATGGAATATTATGCAGCCATCTTAAGGAATGAAATCTTGCCATTTGCAACGATGTGGATGGAACTGTAGGGTATTACACTGAGTGAAATAAGTCAATCAGAGAAAGACATGTATCATATGACTTCACTGATATGAGGAATTCTTAATCTCAGGAAACAAACTGAGGGTTGCTGGAGTGGTGGGGGGTGGGAGGGATGGGGTGGCTGGGTGATAGACATTGGAGAGGGTATGTGCTACGTTGAGCACTGTGAATTGTGTAAGACTTTTGAATCATAGACCTGTACCTCTGAAACAAATAATACATTATATGTTAAAAAAAAAAAAAAGAAGAAGATAGCAGGAAGGGAAAAATGAAGGGGGGGAAATCGGAGGGGGAGACGAACCATGAGAGACTTGGACTCTGAGAAACAAACTGAGGGTTCTAGAGGGGAGGGGGTTGGGGGGATGGATTGGCCTGGTGATGGGTATTAAAGAGGGTATGTACTGCATGGAGCACTGGTGTTATATGCAAACAATGAATCATGGAACACTACATCAAAAACTAATGATGTAATGTATCGTGATTAACATAACATAATAAAAAATATTTGTAAAATTCTTAGACTCCTTTGGGTTCCTCACCAAAGCATAATGGCATGGGGAAAGCATGACCCCAGTCCCCAACCCAAATTTCCCACCCTTCTCTTTTTTATTTCTGGCTCCATTCTGCGCTTCAAGGGACTCTTATCAGCTTATGTGTGGACACTGCTCCCCACATATCCAAGCTTTATTTATACCTTTGGCAACCAGCTGCCCTGTGGCCACCCTCAGACCTAAAGGTGTTCACACTGGTAGTCTGCTTCACTCTCAGGACAACGGCCCCCGGAAAGAGACCCACACAGACCCTGGAAGCTAGTTCAAGGCCATTTAGGTAAGGGATTTGGGTCCATGATTCCCAGGGCACAGTCTGGGGCCAGAGCTCCAGTTAAATGTGTCTCATTGGCCCCACATATTTCTCAATCTGTGTTTAGGGGATGGCCAGGGGAGAGCCAGAGCAAGAGCTTGTGAAGTGGTGGGCCCAGAATAAGAGACTCTCACCTGGACTAAAGATGGAAACAAGTGTAGGCCCTGCTTGTTCAGAAAGAATGCAGCCTGATGAATTGCCAAACCACACCCTGGGACTTGTTTCAAGAAACCTGACTGCCACAGACACCTGCTGTTCAGTACCTTTGATGCCGGGTACTAACCTATAGAACCTTCCTCACAGCTGCCTCAAGAGAACCAAACACTTCTGTAGTTATACTGGCTGGGAGGTCCAGTCTCCTCATGTAAGGCTATAATCCCACAGTGTCGATTTCTGCATTTCAGGTTTTGTGCAGGTGTATCTGCTTAGTGGAACCTAAATCAGTGTGGAAACTTGGCTGCAAATGTAGCTTGGTCTTTATAGTTTCTATTACTTGGGAAAATATGTTAGGAGTAGATTGAAATGAGTGACCGCGTGAAAACAAACCTCTCTGCAACATCTTTGGAAAAACCATTTATTGAGATAGAGAAATGACTTAGATATATATTGCTTTTTAAATGATAAAACCACCATTATGGATTTATTTGTAACGGCTTTTTGGAGCACTCTGCTCTAAAGGATTCTGAGGCTTTCTCTGAACCCAGTGAGAAAAAGTACTTCTTTTGATTTTTGATATCTGCCATGATTGTGGGAGGGGCTGGGGTAATGCCTATGCCATTTTGGGAGGCAGGACTATGTCTTAGACATATGTAAATAGGCACTAAGTAGTGTTTTGTTAAATGAATAAACTGTAAATAAGTGAATTATAGCTAGGACCTTAGGCAGGAATTAAAATAATTCTGGGTTTTTCTACTTTCTAATCCTAATCTATTTAATTTTATGTTACCACCGTGACTTAGAGAACAAAAGAGATATAATTACCGGGTATCAAAGAAGGCGATATTTGTAGAAGTTAAGGAGGCAGAAGAGATTTCTTATTTAACTGAAGGAGAGAAAATGTTGAATGGCAGGTCAAGATTCTCTTATCCTTCTTCCAATCCTCTCCAATGTTAGTTAAGATAACACTACCTGTTGTAACAAACAAGCCCCCAAATATCAGTGGCTTAGCATGATAACAATTTGTTCTCTTTTGCATAGTAATCTGATGCAGGTGCTTCTTGTCAGTAGGGAAAGATGTTTCAGACTGATGAAGCTACAGTGTCACCCTGGTCATCAACATGTAAAAAGCATATGGGAGAAGGGAGTGGGAGAAAGAGATACTTGCTTTTTAAACGCGTTACTTCAAGAAGTGACACACATCACTTGTCATATTTCCTCGGTGAGCACTAGTCAGTTGGCCCCACTGGGATGCAAGGGCGAGGCTGGGACATACAATGTCTGTCTGGACAGCTGCTTCCCAGCAACAGCTATGTATCAGTTCTCCTGTAAGTGTGCCCCGTGTACCTGCAACATCAGATTCACCGGGGAATTTGTTAGAAATGCACATTTGGGGCCTTACCCAGGATTACTAAATTAGAACGAATGGAGGTGGGGCCCAGGGCATTTGAATAAGCCTTCCACAGGATTTTTATGCATGCTCATTTGAAAAGCCCTGACCTCTGGTGGACAGCTTGTCATTTCTGCCCTACTGCACATCAGTATTCGAAGCCCCTCTCTGAAGAAGGAGTCCTTCCTACTCTCTTAAGAGTCAGGCTTCATTTTGTGACTTACTGGGGCCAATAAAATGTGAGAGAAATGATCATGGCCACTTCCATGCAGAGGTTTTAAGAGCTAGCATATGCTTTGCTACTTCCTCTTTCTGTCACTGTGAACTGCAAGGAGCTGATATTAGCTACTCTGGTAGCCTAGATCCCCGAGTGAGGAGAGCAGACAACGTAGAGCGGAGTCCCAGCGGACTGGCAATGAAAATGTAACATAAGAAAGAAAGAGACCTTTGTTGTTTTAAGCTTTGAAATTCGGGGTTGTTCATCCCTGTAGCATTGTTCTGACTGCTGCATCTCCTTTCCTCCAACCTATAACACTGACTGTGACTTTTTATGAATGGCTTTGCAAAGCTTATCTCCAAAGGGTTATTTCCCCCTTGACACTATGTTGAGAATTTTGGCATGCTATTCTCAAGGGAATGGTGTTTCCTGGGTTTTGTACACCTACCCTTTGCCTTCTTTTATTCCTTTTCATTCTTATTTCAAGTATTGACAATATCTAGAAACCTTAACCATTTGCACAGTAGAATTATCTCAAGTGTGCTCTGGTTTTGGTGACCTGATTTTTCCTTTGTTAACATTTGTGAAAAGAGTCATGCAGAATATTACTTATGTAGATTCTTGCTCCATCTTCTAGTCCCCAGTCAATCTATATCGTCTTTCTCTTCTAAGTTCAAGAGTTCAGTTCTATTGGGTGACAATAATTTGATTTCTTGAGAATCCGGCACAAGGGATTCAAAGACAAATCAAATCACAAAAAGCTCAGACTGTTAAGACTAGAAGGATATCCTCTTAAGTGGCCTGCTAAAATTGGATTTAAACTTGATCAGCACATACAGTAACATATATTACATATGATTGGCAACAGGCAGCAGCACAGATAAGTCTGGAATCATATATGTAGGGGTGGGGTAGCAGTGTGTAATTTTATTTTGGGGGGGTAGTAGCAAATTTATAAACCTCATTTTGCTAAGCTTGGGGTAGTACCAGCATAAACACATTGTGTTTCCTGAGCATGGCTTCCTGGCCAGTGAGGGGCAGGAAGGGCAGGTGGCTTGGGATTAAAATTGGGAGGTAACCAACGTACAGTAAAATGTCAGCCACCTATCTAGACCATTGCAGAAATGAGTTGTTCTGGTTACAAAGTTCACATGTATAAAAATAGGTTCATTTAAGCTATTTCTGGTGAACATCTTTGAAAATGTATGTATACTTCTCTGCTTTATTAAATAGAACATTCTAATTTGATCTTACTCTGATGACTCAATCATAAATTATTCTAAGGGCTGTGAGAGAGTCTGTTGAGTTCAGGGCTCTGTGTTTGAACCTGTGGGGGTTCCAGTTTGGAGTTCTGCTATCAACTTTTCAGAGTTTTCCTGTCATCAACTCCCAGGCTGCCAGCTGAAACTTTCTGATGCTGCTAGACTGCATCTCCCTGGTGACCTGCTGCCTCCAGGATACCTTGAACTGGGAAACTAAACAATCATGCTCGTTAAAGTTGTGCCTAAAATATAAGCAAATCAACTCTATATGTGAGCCCCAGGAGCATTCCTACATGAATAAAGTGCATGAACTTTATATTATCTCCTTTGCTTTATCAGTGGCCCCCATTTCTTTCTTTTCCCTTTCTTGTTTGCTTGCTTGCTTGCTTTCTGTCTCCCTCTCCTTCCTCCCTTCCTTCCTCCCTTCCTTCCTTCCTTCCTCCCTTCCTTCCTTCCTTCCTTCCTTCCTTCCTTCCTTCCTTCCTTCCTTCCTTCCTTCCTTCTTTCCGTCTCTCTCTGTCTCAGGAAAGTAAGACTGCCTCATTACTGAGTTTCATGAAAGTAAGGTGTTTCTTTTCATCAGGTCTACTCTGAACATGGATGATAGAATATTGACTAGAGATGGGCTGTCATAGCCCTATGGGGCTAATGAAAAACCTAGCCATAATACTTTGCATTTTTAGAGCTCTTTATACTGTTCAGAATGTTCTCCCTACTGGCATTTGCATCTGTCATTTTGATGAAATGCTAACATTGCATCATTTTTGTAGTCATAATGGCTATAAAGTTGTCTTAAACTAATCTTGCTAATAAGTTAAAAAAAAAGACTTAGTCTTACAGAGAAGAAGTAAAAATGTCTAGCCTGTTGCTTGTTTTATTCTTTCTAAACATGTACCTTTTCTTTTTCTAGGCTGCATGGCCTTGTGAAAAAGATCTAAAATTTTCATCTCTTGTTTTGTTTACAGGTACCCGAGGTGGATAACTGCTATAAGATCCTCTCTTCTTTGGTTCTCTGCATGGAGGATAAGATGGGGTAAAAATGTGCAAAGGTATGTGCATATGACAAAGAAGTTGGTAGAAACACAAAGAAAGGCATAAATTCAATGCAATGATTAGAATTTTCTACATATAATTCCTTCTAAAAAGCATTAACAAAGGCTCTTCAAAGTGTGTCTTTCTTGTCAGGTATAGAACTTTATATTCTATGAGCACCTGTGTTGTTAAAATGTATGTAATAGTAAAGAAAGTGACCCCTGCCAACCTGTGCCTCAGATAGGCTTGTTTAATGCTGGGAGAAAACCATTTGGCCACACACAGAAGAAAAGATGCACCCTTTCAATTCTTCCAGTGACAGATGTGGAAGGTATGATTTATCACATAAGGCCAAGACCTTTTGTGCGACTGGGATTACATTGAACATTCCAGACCTCTTTTCTGCCCCTTTTCCTCTACATCAAGACACAGCCTGTGGCCCCACTGCAGGGATGTGGGGAGAACAGAAAACATATGCTTACAGTGACTAAAGTAGCGGTGGAGGGTTGTAGATGACTTGTCAGAGCTATAAAAGCTGGGCATGGAGTCTCAGAAACCAAAGGAGGCTGCCTGGCTGGAATGGGAACGTGCAGGGCCATGAAAAGCATGAAAGGAAACCACCATTAAATGAAAACCAGTTCTTGTGCCTGTATGATAGCATTCCTGCTGGTAGACTTGGCCTCCAGGGCTGTCTTCTGGGCTCTAGGCCCTAATAGCAGACTGAGGGACAGATGGGCTGTCAGAGCAATTCAACCGACTAGGGCCTGTTTCATGGCGTAGGAAGAGCAAGAGTTGGTTTTCTATCCATCCATCTAGCCATTCTTTCCACATAGACTCCAGACTCATTTCCCAAAATGCACATCTGGTCACGTTACTCTACTTTTAAAGCTTGTCCTGGCTTTTCCATCAGGTTGAAGTCAAGACTGCTCAATGTGTCCTCCTTGGTTCTGCACAGTGCGGCTCTGTGCACTTCAGTGACATCTCTTACCCTTTCCTCCCACCTCCCTGTATATTCTACATTCCTGTTGCACAAGCTTCTTTCAGGAATTTGAAAGAAGTCATGCTTTTTCCTGCTTCTGGGGCTTTGAGCAAATTGTTCTTTTTCTTTCTTTTCCCTCCTTTTCTTTCATAACCACTCTCTCCCATCATTTCCCTCAGGAAGTCTCACTTTAAGGAGTAGTGGGTCCTGGCATCAGTGATCTCATTAGCACCTTCTAGTCTCCTGTCAGGGCCCAGGAGTAAGTGTCACTATCTTTCATGCGTTTATCTTCCCACTATAACCTAAGCTCTTTAAGGGCATTGATGACACCTATAATACCTAGCACAGAGTCCGCCACATCATACGAATTTAGCAAATGGTTGTCTTATAAAATGTATGACCAAGTTTGGCATATAGTTTAAAGATCGGGTTTTGTTGTCAAGCTATTTGTATCTGTATTCTAGTGTCACCTCTTATTAAATGCATGACTTTGGGTAATTACTTCACCTGCCTCTCCTGTGATTTCTTGTCCGTTAAATAGGAATGATAATATATACTTCTTAGGATGTGGTTAAATGAGATAACACATAGGAAGCACCTAGACTAGTGCCTAGCACACAGAATACACTTAGTTAGTTACATATAATTATAATTAAGTGTCTACATGTTCAAGGTTCTGGACTTGAACCTGTGGTGGGATACAAAATTGTATAATCTACAAGTCACTGTAGGGACTGGCTTAATCCCTCTAAACCTCTCTGAGGCAAGATGAGTACCAACACAGATTCTGGGAGACGTCTTGCCCTGAATCTGCTTTAGAAGCTCAGGACCTCATATTCTCTGCTATCTGGCATGATCTCCTTGACAAGCCCAACTCCTCCCCATTGCTGAGGTCGGATCTACTGCTAGAGTTCTTATCTCATTCCCTTTTGTCTTTATTTTTTTCTAGAACTCTAGCACTTCTGAGAACGGGGCTGGCATTTGTCACCAGCAGACCCCTTCTGGTATCCTGATGGCTAGAGGCCTATCCCTAAACCTCAGGCCCTGCTGGGACCATGCTACTTCTTTGATGCTGGCTGTCTATTCATATTACCTTTGTCTGGAATGCTCATCACCACATTCTACCTGCTTGACTTTTTGGTGGCACTGCCTCCCTGCCTGGACTGCTACCTTTTCCCTGCATGGTTTATACCTCTGGTGGCCTGTCAGGAGAATAGCAGGATCTGCCTCCTATTCCTTCTTTTACCTTACTTGACACGGTAAATCCCTCAATCTGAGACTCCTTTCTCAGTTTCACCTTGCCACCACCCAAACTCCTGTTTAGAGAGCTCCTGCCCTCAAAAAACTACAGTGTCTTAGGGGACATAATGCATGTCCTTAAATGAAAAAGAAGGCTAAAAGTCAGAAGTGCCTTAGAACATTGGTAGAAGTTATCTGTTTATAACAATACTTTAAACAGGGCAATGAAAATACTTATGTTCAGTGAAGTCTATACTGACTCTCCAGGAAAGAGTCAGACTAACAGCTTACCGGAAAACAAGCAAACTCTGTCTCCACAGAATGCCCATCACAGGATTGTTGACTCCCTCCTAGCCCTTACTAGGAATGGATAAATCCTTCCATTAACACCAGAGTCAGAGTATGTAACTATGGGTGCAGGAAAGACTCCAACTTTCCACTCCACACCTTATATGACTTGGTATCCATCTCATGGAGAATGCCTTTTATGCCATCCAAGGGATTATAATTGGGATGACCAAATTCTTAGTGAAACTCTATAGTCTATATAGGCAAGATAGGCGGCTTGGAGAGCAACTGAGAATGGAGAAGATTAAGGACACTGAGTTGGAGAAGAAAAACAACTCGCTGCTGTTTTATTTCTCTGCTACATAGTATTTAAGATGTGGTGGTGGTTTAATCAAAGTTGGGTAAATCTCTTTTTAAGGAATCAAGTATAAGTACCAGTTTACTGATATTATCATTCAACTGACTGGAAATGACCATTCATGTTTATAACTCTTTTGTCTCTTTGGAAATGTATCTGAGGGGAGAAAGTGTTTCCTCTTTAACATTGCCCACTGAACACAAAAGGGGGAAATTTTCTCTTTCTTTTTTGAAAAAATTTTAATAAAATTTCAATTAGTTAACTTACAGTGTAATATTAGTTTCAGGTGTACAATTTAGTAATTCAACACTTACATACATCACCTGGTGCTCATCACAACAAGCATACTCCTTAATCCCTATCACCTATTTCACCCATCCCCCTACTCACCTCCTTTCCAGCAACCCTCTGGGGTTTGTTCTCTGTAGTTAAGAGTCTGTTTCTTGGTTTGCCTCTTTTTTTCCCTATGATCGATCGTTTTGTTTCTTAAATTCTACATATGAGGGAGATCATATGGTATTCGTCTTTCTCTGACTGAGTTATTTTGCTTAGCATTATACTCTCTAGCTCTATCCATGTCATTGCAAATGGCAAGATATCATTCTTTTTGATGGCTAAATAATATTCCAGTGTGTGTGTGTGTGTGTGTGTGTGTGTGTGTGTGTGTGTGTGTGTGTGTGTGTGTACATACCACCTCTTCTTTATCCATTGGGTTGTTTCCATAATTTGGCTATTATAAATAATGCTGCTATAAACATCAGGGTCCATGTATGCATTTGAATTAGTATTTTTGTATTACTTGGGTAAATGCCTAGTAGTGCAATTGCTGGATCATAGGGTAGTTCTATTTTTAACTTTCTGAGGAAACTCCACACTGTTTTACAGAGTTGCTGTACCAGTTTGCATTCCCACCAACAGTGTAAGATGGTTCCCTTTTCTCCACAGCCTCACCAACACCTGTTGTTTTTGTGTTATTGATATTAACCATTTTCACAGGTGTGAGGTGATAGCTCATTGTAGTTTTGATTTGTATTTCCCTGATGATGAGTGATGTTGAGCATCTTTTCATGTGTCTGTTGGCCATCTGGATATCTTCTTTGGAAAAATGTCTGCTTATGTCTTCTGCCCATCTTTTAATTGGATTATTTGTTTTTTGGTTTTGAACTTTATAATTTCTTTATATATTTTGATTATTTTGGATACTAATCCTTTAACAGCTTCGTCATTTGCAAACATCTCCTCCCATTCTGTAGGTTGCCTTTTGGTTTTGTTGATTGTTTCCTTTGCTGTACAGAAGCTTTTTATTTTGATGAAGTCCCAATAGTTTATTTTTGCTTTTGTTTCCCTTGCCTCGGGAGATATATCTAGTAAGAAGTTGCTATGGCCGATGTCAAAGAAGTTACTGCCTATGTTCTTCTCTGGGGTTGTAATGGTTTCATGTCTCACATTTAGGTCTTCAATCCATTTTGAATTTATTTTTGTGTATTGTAGAAAGTGGTCCTGTTTCATTCTTTTGCATGTTGCTGTCCAGTTTTCCCAACACCATTCATTGAAGAGACTGTCTTTTTCCCACTGGATAGTCTTTCTTGCTTTGTCAAAGATTAATTGATCATACAGTTGTGGAGGAAATTTTCTCTTTCAATTAGTGGTCTGAAAGTTCTGTTTACAGAAAATAATAGTATAAGAAATAGTTTTAATGTTAGATCTAAGTTTGAATCCCTCCACAGTTTTCTCTCTCTGAACCTGATCCACACAATGGAAGGAATGATATCAATCTTAGAGTGTTGCTGTAAGGATTAAATTATGGAATGTATGTGAAGGGTCTGGCACAATGAAAGTACATCTAGGGATGTAATTAATGAATTCTCAGCTGTTCTGGCTAATTAGGGTCAGTGCATTTGGAAGCAGGTTTACCTCAGGAAGAATGCTTTGTAACATGGCCATCTTTGACTACAACTTGGTGAAATATCCTTTCTCAGCAGGAAACTCCCAGAGCTTGTCCACTGGCTCATTTGGGTGACTGCCTTTTCCTTTATTTTTTGCCTTCCAGATATACAAAGGTCATTCTTACCTTTATAAATAACCTAGTTGATCATGTAAAAAACTAATGTTTATTTAATTTTTCCCCAAATTTAATTCTCTTAATTCCTTCCTGACTAATAGAAAATTATCATTTTCTTTTTTTAATTTTTTTAAATTTAAATTCAATTTAGTAAACATATACTGTATTATCAATTTCAGGGATAGAATTCGGTTGCATATAACACTCAATGCTCATTATACCAAGTGCCCTCCTTAACATCCATCACCTGATTACCTCATCCCTCCATCCACCTCCCCTCAGATGGAACTAGATGGTATTATGCTAAGCAAAATAAGTCAGTCAGAGAAAGACAAATACCATGATTGTCATTTTTTTTATTAGTGTAACAACATCCAAAGTCTCTTTACCACTCCTTAGGGTCCTCCTCTGTTTTTTGTCTCTGTCATTGGTACTATCATTCTCTTACTCATTTGTTCATTCATTTGTTCTTTTATTCATTCATTTTTCTTCTCATTTATTCATTCAGCAAATATGTGCCAAATCTGAGTTGGCACTGGGGAGCTAATAAGTATCCCAATAAGAGAAGCAGAATAAGGTAGTGTTTAAGAGTAAGTGCTTTGAAGTCAGAGACAGACCTTTGTTTGAACTCTGACTCCACTCTGCCCTAGTTGGCTGACCTTAGGCAAGTTACTTTAAGTTCTTTAGACTTCAGTTCCTCATCTGTAAAATGGGGTAATATCAGTTTCTGTTTTCCAGGATTGTTGTAAAAAGCAAATAAGACAATTAATGAAGGTTAAGTTTTTTAGTACACTGCCTGACATATAAGAAGTGTAAGTATTCAATAGGTGTTAGTTTTTGAGGATAATGATGTTGATATTTTAAAAGATTTATTTATTTTAAAGTGATAGTGAGAGTGAGCAGGGGGAGGTGCAGGAAGAGGGGGAGGGAGAGGGAGAAGCAGACTCCCCGCTGAGCACAGAACCCAATGCTGGCTTGATTTCATGACACTGAGATCATGACCTGAGCCAAAATCAAGAGTTGGATGCTCAACTGACTGAGTCATCCAAGCACCCCAATGATGACGATTTTGAATGACCCAGTCCTTCATGGAACTCAGACTTCAGTTGGGAAATCACATACACTATCAAAGAGCCATTGAAAGTTTTTAGGCAAATTATTGACTGCCTGGGATCATTTCTGATGCCTCATTTTTACTCTTCCTCTCCCACAACTAGACCATAAAACTAGTAGGTTTTTCCTTTGGATGATAATGTTTCACAGATCAGTCATTTTTTCTCTAATCCCACTGGGATTTCTAATCTCTGGCAAATTGGCTGGAGATGGCTTGATTTACTATAGGTTTGGATAAAACACTTGGCTCTTTTCTATGTGTATCTCATTCCCTCCAGGAGACTAGCCCAGGTATATTCTAAGGGCAGTGTCAAGAATCAAAAGAGAGAAGGCAGAAATGTATAAAACCTTTTTTGAGTCTCTGCTGGTGTCAGATTTTTCCTATTGGCCAAAACAATTCATGTGGTCAAGACCAGAGTTAGAGTGGGAAAACATGACCAAAAACATGGATATAGGGGGATGTGAAAACGTAGGGCCACTAATCCAAACAATTTACCCTTGTCTGCTTTCTGGCCACAATTACTTATATGCTGTCATATATGAAATATGTTTACTCCTATATCTCAAGTACTGGCATTATGCTTGAAGGCTAGAGTTTTGTGATCTACTTCAGGTTTATATAAGGCTCCTCTTGGTCCAGAAAGTTATATACTATGGAGAAAAAAGTCATCTGCCCTATACATACCCACCATATAGTAATGAAATGAGAACAGAATGACCCATATAAATTTTCCATTCTGGAAAGGGGAAGAGTAGAAACTACATAGCAGCCACTGGTCCATAGCAATTCTGAACTTTTTCTGGGCAAATGCTGTCTGTTTTCCCTACTCTGGAGATAGGGAATGTTCTTTGATTAGACTTCAGTTTTGCTCCCTGAGAATGGCTCCCAGTCCATTGTTCTTCATGGCTCTTGGGTCAGCTTTCTGACATTTTGTTTCTTTTCCACCCTCCTTGGATATTTCTGAAGAAAATATTGGAAAATATTCCTGCTTTTTGCCTATAAAGAATTGGGGGCGCAAAGGTCTTTCTACAAGTTTGAGACATTTTTCTACAGTCTCAATTCCTTTTAGTCCATACTGACAGAACATTGCCAATCCACCTGAATTAAAAATATTGTAGATTTCCTTTGAATATGATGTGATTCTACTCCAGGAACTAAGAGCCACATCTTTAATACCCTTATAAGCCTTTTTGTATAGCAGAGAAACTCTACTAGGCCCTGCCTTAATTCTTTTTTTTTTTTTTTAAGTTAGAGGTAGAGTTTAGTGATTCATCAGTTGCATATAACACCCAGTGCTCATTACCTCAAGTCCTGCCTTAATTCTTTCACAGATATTTACAAAGGGCCTGATAGCCACACCTGTGATTTCATCTTTTGTCCCCAAGCTATATTTTACTTTGAGGAGTTTTCTGCTCCCCAGGGAGACTAGGGTTGAAGAATAGTTTTATGTTCCCTGCCAGAAAATCACAAACCATTTCTATTTCCTATGTTTTTGCTTATAAACTAGGTAGTTTTTTCTTTAGAACATCTGCTTCTTATAGAAGTTTACCAAACATGGCCAATAAGAGTGGTCATCACTGTCAACATTTTGCCTAGAAATCTCATTGCTCAAATCTGAAAGCTCATTACTACATTTTCTTTTTTCTTAGTTACAATAGGTGGCAGATTTACTAATTGTCTCACCACAATATGAAATGCATTGCCATTTTTCTACTCTCCTTTAAAAGTTTTCTCACCAGTCCAGCTTCTGTAGATTTCTCTGACCCAAACCCAATGTCATATATGCTATGTTTTAGTGATGGCAGAACCCAAATGCAATACCACATTCTTTGTCAGCTTACTATGGTGTATCACAAACCATTCCAAAGCTTAGTGGCTTAAAATAACAACCATGTATTATTTCTCATAAGTCTATGGATTGGTAAAAGATTTTGCAGATCTGAACTAAGCTCAATGCATCAGTGCTCTTATATGTATGGTCAGCTGGAAAATCAGCTAGGACCTGCATGATCCAGAGTGGCTTTCAGTGGGAAATCTCAGCCCTCCTCCAAATATCTCTTACAGTAAATTTTTTAAAGTGCCTACATGGAATTCCATATTTTAGAACATTAAGAGCCTGTATATAAGCTCAGCAGAAGAGGGTACTGTGGTAATTAGTGATTTTAGCCATGAGTGAGGAGAATAGAAGTGGCACATGTGCCATGTATTCCTGATTTCTCTCTTGACCCCTGAGGTCTTCAACAGTGTAGATTGGATCTCATTTATATATGTATTCACCCAGTATGACAGCTGATAAATATTAGGTGCTTAATGAATATTTAGAATGAGTAATTGAGTGAATAAATGGAAAAAGAAGATGGACATATAGGGATGAAACGTAGATGAAATTTTTTTTAAAGATTTTATTTATTTATTTGAGAGAGAGAGAATGAGAGAGTGAGAGCACATGAGAGGGGGGAGGGTCAGAGGGTCCCTGCTGAGCAGGGAGCCCAATGCAGGACTTGATCCAGGGATTCCAGGATCCTGACCTGACCCGAAGGCAGTCGCTTAACCAACTGAGCCACCCAGGCGCCCTGTAGACTAAATTTTTAACTAGGTATTACTCAACTTGTTCAGATGTTTTTCTCTTCATTTCTTAAGCCCACCCTGTAAAACACTCATCTTGTTATATTTTTCCTCAAATAGTAAGTAGACATATTTGCCTTCTTCTGTTATTTCAGTAGATGAATGTTTTTCTCATGTCTGCATAACAAAATGCATCACAGTATCCAGTTGCTTCCAGATCATGTTTAGTATACTTGTTAAATAAGTGAATTAACATAAATGAATGAATGAATGAGTGAGTGAACCAGATGTACACCATCCAAGGGCAATGATTTTGCCTTTCTTGTTTATCCTTAACCATTATACCAGTGCCCTGTATGTGGTAGGTACTTAATAAATAGTTGTTTAATTATAAATGAGTAAGTGAATGAGTAAATGAATTAATGAATGAATTGAAAATAAACAAATCTGAATTCATTATTTCTATTTTAAGAAGTTCCAGTCTACATTTTATTAGGAAATTCTTTTGTGATTAGTTCTATAGTAATTTTTTAAAGCAGCCCAGGAACTCAATTCTATTATTATCCTAGTTTTCATTCTTGCTCAAAGACCTTTTTCCAGACAGTGAGAATGAGAAATTGTGCACTATGCTCACCAGGAGCTTCATTTTCAAAGTGAAATATTTCAGAGTTCCTTACAGGACAAATAGGATGTTGGAGTCTTTTCAGGCCAAATGGGGCAGAAAGGACCAGAATCTGTGTCCTGAGTGGGATAACTCGAGAGATCTCAAAAGTCTTTCCTTTGACCCTGAATATTTCCTCTCCTGCTGAAATATATTCCCTGCACTTGAGAGACTTAGGGTTCAAAGCCATGGTTGTTGAACTTTATTGTCTGAGTGAACTCTACTTCCCACTCTCCAAACATTCTACTTTGGGTAGCCTGGGGTAGGTCTCAGGAAACTACTTTGTCAATCACTTCACACTCATGATTCTGATATTGGTGGTCTATAGACCACACTTTTAGAAACACTTATTGTCTGTGTGTATACACATGTACGTGTGTGTGCGTGTGCATGCACATGTGCAAAATGTAAAAAAAAATGCTGTAAGGTGCTATAGATCCTATGGTAAATGTCTGTGTAGGATCCAGTGGGAACAGAAAAGAGGAAATTGTTACCCTTTGCTAGAATTCTCTAGACCCTTGTTTGGAGTCTTGGCTGGGTGAACATTTTCTCTTTTGCAGTAACTTGTAATTGTTTTGGGACCCATGGAGGGAGCAATTGAAGTCCTCAAAGGACTAAGGCATGCATGGAAGTTGGCAAGGCTAATTCTTTCTTAGAAAATCTCAGGAGGGTCCCCATCACGTGTTATATATTTCTGAGAATCCTCCCACTAACCTTGCTGCTAGCAATAATGATAATAATAATAATAATAATAAAAGTTCACTGTGCTGGGCATGTACCCGGAAGGTGGACAACAGAGATAAAGGGGTTACATGGGATAGATCTGTTCTGTGAGATCTCAGGAGAAATTCCCAAACCAAGCTGTTAAAGCAATTTAGAATAACAGAACTTTGTCTATTAAGGTATCTACCTTATCAGGTGTCTAAACTTGAACTCGATGGTGCATTGTTTCAGTCAGAGCTCTGTATTTGTCTTTCCCTCATTATTTCCCTCACTGTGGTGGGACCAATGGGAGGCAGAGGAGAAAAGGTGCTCAGTGAGTACTCAGTAATTCTACTAATGTCACATAGCCTTGGGTAACTGGAGATGTGTTTTATAAGCACTGTTAAGTTTGATCTCTTTTACTCCTACTGCAATTATATGTTGGAATTTTATAGGACTGTGACATACCAAGAGGAGGGATTTAATCATTAAGTACTTTCAGCCTAATTGGTTCTCAACTGGAAGAGAGGCTTTGTGTTTGGAAACGTGCCACATGTTAGCAGAGCATGTCCGTTCATTGCCCACCTGTGGAGTTGACAGATACAAGAGAACATTCTGACTTGGCATCATTTTTGGCATTTGGTTGGCACCCCATCTGTCTTCAGGGCTGCTCTTGGGGCTTTGTATTTGTCAGCTGTGCCTATGTTGGGCAGAGACAGAGGCTTTTGCCAAGTCTCTTAGATACCTAAGCTAGGGTCCTAACTGTGGCAAATATTATGGGGTAGGAGGGCGTGCTAAAGCTATACTGCACTATATTTCCCCATGGAAATCCATGCCTGGGAAATTGAATGATAATCAGTCTAGCTTTCAACGTATATTTCATCGTATCTTTTTTGCATACCCAATCAAACTGGTGAGCCAGTTATTTGCGTTGCTAAATGCAAAAGCCCCACTTCTTGAGAAAGAAACCAAGAGCCAGAGAAGGAGAAATGATATTTTAAATAAGTTACTTATTCATATATTTTGTGCACAATCATTACAGTCATAATTTTGAATATTATTTTGTAATATGAAAAATTGCTCACAATGGGTTATTAGATAATAATAGCCCTGGAATTTAGCTTTTGGCCAGAAAAGAAAGTCAGTAAAATAAATCCCACAAAACTAAATATACGTTAAGTGCAAAGATTCTGGGATGAGATAACTTTTTCAAAGTTACTTAAGTGCTGCATGGTTTTGGAAAACGTTACTTAATCTTAGGAAGACTATTTTTTGGGGGCGCCTGGGTGGCTCAGCGGTTAAGCGTCTGCCTTCGGCCCAGGCCATTCTCCCAGAGTCCTGGGATCGAGCCCTGTATCAGGCTCCCCGCTCGGTGGGAAATCTGCTTCTTCCTCTGCCCCTGGCCCTGCTTGTGCTCTCTCACTCTTGCTCTGCTTTCTCTCTCTCTCAAATAAATAAAATCTTTCTTTTTAAAGGAAGGCTATTTTTTAATTCATAAAATGAGAATAATAGTCACAGTACTTCTCCACAGAGGAGTTTCAGCTGTTTCAACATACTAATATTGTAAAATGCTAAACTCATTGCCTGGCATATAGTAAAAACTCAATAAATGTTATTGCAATTATATCAGTTTTTCCTTCCCCTACAGCTTTCTGCTATGGATACTAAGCTATGAGAAGTGGGAAGGTATCATCTAGAATTTCACTATACAATACTGTAGTCACTACCTATAGGTGAGTAGCCACTAAGTACTTGAGATATGGCTAGCCCAAACTGAGATAGATGTTCTGTAAGTGCAAAATCCTCACTGGATTTTGAAGATTATGGAAAAAACATTTTGAAGAGCATGGGAAAAAGCGTATAAAGCATCTCAGTAATTTTTAATATTGTTTGCATGCTGAAAAGATATTTCTGATATATTAAATGGTTAAGTATATTAC
Source organism: Zalophus californianus (assembly GCF_009762305.2). Lineage (NCBI taxonomy): Eukaryota > Metazoa > Chordata > Mammalia > Carnivora > Otariidae > Zalophus > Zalophus californianus. Next base: position 81,366,252 of record NC_045605.1, read on the forward strand.
TAAATAAACTCATTACACTTTTTTGGCAAAGGCCCCTATACAGACCTATGACAACATTGATGGCATATTCTTCCAAAAATAATTACGTTTCAAGCTATTATTCTACTTCCCACTCTTGCACTTTCAGTAGTATATGCCTGTCATTTCTGTTTGCATCCCACTGTCACCTTAAACTCACCATGCCCTCAACCATATTTTCATTTTCTTCACAACGGTACCCTATTTCTGACTTTCCTATTTCTGTTCTATTCTTACTGGTCTCACGACCTCACCTCCACTTGCCTGAACCATGTCAATAGACTTTCATCTGGCAGATTTCTATTACTTGACTCCTTTCAATCCATTCTGCTTACCAAATCCAGATTCATCTGGCTAAAACATCACTTTAAAAAAAAAAAAAAACCTTCAATGATATCCATTTTGATAAGATCCTTACCATGTACTTTGGTATTATTCTGGTCTTCGTTCTAATATCTTGGTCCAGATTTCTATTCTAGAAAATACTAATTATTCTCTATCCTTCGAACACAACTTCTGGGGATTATAGAACTGTGCTCAGGTGCGTTGTACACAGGAAAAGGGGTAGGTTTTGCAAGTTGGTGGGGTTGGGGGGAAGAAGAGATTTCATTGTAGGCACATGGAAGTTGATATGCCTTAGATAAATTAACAGTTCCTGCTTGACTAAATTATAAGAAGAGGCTCTCACTCTAATGAGAATTGGAGTAGGCGGAAGATACAGAAAAAGGGAATGGGAGGGTCATTCAACAATTTCTCAGGCTATGAGCTTCTCATTGTACTACAAAAATATGATGACTGTAGAAAGGTGATGCTTCAGATTTGCAGTTATTTGGGCAATTACCCTGGGTTATTTTTCCAGGAAAGAAGGAGGTATGCAGGTCTACCTTCAAAGTGCATATCTCTCTAAGTTTATTAAGATGAATGGAACTTCCCACGGCCCCAGATGTATTGATATTTCCCAGGCCTTGAACTTGTGGAGTTCTTTATGATTTCCAAATAGCTTTCCATGGAATTGTCTCAAGACCACGAGACTGACATGGGGCAGACAGCATTATTGCCATTTTGGAGAAAACCTGTATACAGAATTTAGCTGACTTACTCAAGGACACAAACCTACATTTTGATATTAACCTCCATTGTTTTGCATTTGTAAAATGCAAAAATCACTTATCACCTGAACTGTCCAGCCTTGACCTGTAAAGAAGTTGATTTTTCCTGGTTTATCTATAAGAATTAGGTTTTTACTTGCAGAGGTGAGTTTCCCCTGGGAAATCCATGGCAAAGTTTTCATTATGTACAATATCCAATTATTATTTACCTTGGTTTTTGGTTGAGGGAAAAAATAATATCCTGCTAATTCTTACCTTTACAATTCAAAGAAGTTTGACATATGCAGTAATCCAACCTTCGTTTCTAAATGTTTATTTTTTATTACAAAAGTAATGAATGTTCATTATAATAATATGAGGAAATGCAGAAATGTGAAAAATAGAATTTATTTTTATTTTTTATTGAAGTGTAATTTGCACAGAGTAAAATACACAGATCTTCAGTGTACAGTTTGATTAGTTTTGAACAGTGTTCACACCTGTGTGACCCACGCCCAAGTCAGGATATAAAACGTTTTCATCACCCAGCAAGCTCCCTGATATCCCTTTCCTATCTACCTCCAGGACCTCCTTCCCTACCCCTGGCAACCACTGTTCTGATATCAGGAAGGGAAAATTTAAAACAAAACAAAGTAACACTTAGGTCCTACCACTTACTGATAGTCACTGTTTAACGCTTCAGCAGCTTTTGACACTGACAATGTCCTTTGTAATAACCCACACCTTGGCTTGACGTCTGAGGCATGGCACTCGGTCATTACTTCTCTCGCCTGACTACCTGCTACTTCTCCGTCTCTGCCCCCTTCTTCTCATCTTCCTAATCTCTATGTGAACCGGGTCGGTGCTTGGCTCTCTTCTACTCCTTATCTGCACATGACTTTCAGTGTAATTTTTCTCTTAAGAGGACAGTTCCCAAATTTACATCCATAAATCCGGCCTGTCCCTTGAACTTGAGTCCTATAGCCAACCACCTAGAACATTCTTACATGAATGTCTAACTGGTATCTCAAAGATAACTTGCCCCAAATCTAAGCCTTGATTTGCACTTTCCAGCCTGCTCCTCCTCAGTGTCTCCATCTCAGAAAATGGAAACTCCAGTGGCTTGAGCCAAAAGGCTGGAGGGCATTCTTAACTCCACTATTTCTTTCATGCCATATAATAAATCTGTTAGGAAATCCTGTCAGCTCTACTTCAGAGTATGTAAGAGAATCTGACAGATTCTTACCACTTCCCACACTAACACCTGAATCTAATCCATCTCTAACATTGTTCCCCTGGACTAATGCAGTAATTTTATAAGTGGTTGACCTGTCAGCCTGTAATCTATTCTCCAACCAGCAGGTAGACACAGTCTTCTAAAATATAGACGATTTCTCCCAAGCTGCAGTCATTCTTTATATTTAATTTTAGATTTTGCTTTTTTTTCGATGTCATAACACAGATTTTTTTCATTTCATTACACTTTATAATTTTCAAACACTGCATTGTTATTATATACTGATATATACCATTATTTACTTATACATCCCCTTAATATTGGACATTTTGACTGTTATTTTATTTTTAAAGATTATTTATTTATTCATTTGAGAGAGAGAGCATGAGAATGACAGAGCATGAGCAGGGGGAAGGTCAGAGGCAGAGCGACAAGCAGACTCTGCGCTGAGGCGGAGCCCGATGTGGGGCTTCGATCTCAGGACACTGGGATCATGACCTGAGCCAAATCAAGAGTCGGACACTCAAATGACTGAGCCACCCAAGCACCCCTTTACTGTTATTTTAACTATTGTTAATAACACTCCAGGGAATATCTTGGTACACAAAGTCATTCATTCTCCATAGTTACAATACTGGATACATACCCAGGAATTGCTAGGTTAAAGATTATAAACATTTTGAGGCTATAGCTACATAAAATCCTAAGAAAAGGATTTTTTTCTTGCATAGTCATAATATAGTTATCAAATTCAGGAAATTGAATATTAGTACAATACATTCCAACTTCATTTCTTAGCTCAATATGTAGCTATTGTCAAGTTGCTTTTCAAAAGGACTAGACCAGTAGCTCCACGGGTAGTACTAATAATAGAGAGATTTTTTTCCTAAATTAGTTGAATTTTATTAACAACTTTATAGAAGACATAAATGAAAGATCAATATAAAGTAGCTTGTATTTATTGGAGTTTAACAAAAGTGTATGTAAATTAGTTCAGAGTTTATTTGCTATTACTAATTGTAAGTCAGTGCAGATAGCACTACTCTACTGTATGCCCACAGAATTGGGATGCCATGTAACGAAACTGTTTAGATCACGAGACTTGGAAACATAAAGACATGGGTTTTGATTAATGACTTAATCACTTAGAAGCCATGAATGTAGACAAGTTGCTTAACATCTTTGAGCCTTAATGTTCTCATCTACAAAATAAGGATAATAAAATCTGCCTTGCAGAAGTGTTGTGAAGATTAAATAAGATAATGTACATAAATCACTTAGCATGAGGGTGACACTCATAAATGTTAGTTCCGATCCTCCCTTCCAAACTTACCTCCTTTTCTAGGTTAAGATTCCCATGCTAGCACTAGCATGCACGGACATGAATTTGCAAGGAAGTCAGTTCTCCTATGGCTTACTAAACTTGCTGAATTCCTAAGAATATAAGGAAAATTATATGCGCTTTTTTTTTTTTTACAAGAATGGACAAGTCAGGGAGAGTTGGAGCTTTGCTCAGGGCAAGGTAGATAGCTGTCATGTCAGGATGTGAGCAGCATCAGGTGGGATTGCCATACAGGGACTAGGGCTGAGGAACTGGCCTGAGTTGTGATCTTGAAGGGATGAGGTTAGAGATGTGATGCGGTGACCAGAAAAAACAAGCTTAGGGGTAGAACTGGGGTGTTCCCAGAGATCAGGACCACGTGGGAAGTAGGTGTCTGAGGTGGGCCAAATGGATATGGTTCCTAGTGGTTAGGAACAGATGAGGAGGCAGGAATCCTGGGAGTGAAACTCCTAAGTCATAGTACTAACATTAGAGCTCACTTTTAAAAACTTTTACTTTGAAGTAATTTTTAATTTGTAGAAAACTTGTAAGATTAGTAAAAAGTACTTCTCTAGACCCTTTTTCATGCTCACTAACTTTGAACAATTTTGTCATATTTGCTTTATCATCTATCATCTATCTATCTATCATCTATCTCTTCTTGATTATTTAGTGCCTATTTCCTAAGAAAAGGATTTTTTTCTTGCATAGTCATAATATAGTTATCAAATTCAGGAAATTGAATATTAGTACAATACATTCCAACTTCATTTTTTGGCTCAGTAATGTCTTTTACAGCATTTTCCCACATTATATGATCCAGTATAGGATCATGTGCTGCATGGAGTTCCCATGTCTCCTTTAATCTGGAATGTGTCTCAGACTTTCTTTGTTTTCATATGACATTGACATTTTTGAAAATTATTTTATAGTATGTCTTTCAATTTGGGTTTTGTAGACCTCATGTTTTGAATTTGCTTCTGAACCATGAACTTCCTGCTAGATATTGATATTAGGCTCCCTATCCAGATGGGAGCTAGGATCGAGGATTCTAGGTATAGCAGCACATAGGGATCATTTGTGCCCATAGAGAAGCCGCAGCCATTGAACACAGGTTAGGCCATTTGGGGACGGGGGGCAGAGCTCTTGTTCCTGGACCAGGATTGTAAGCTTGAGTCACAGGACTGGAAGGGATCTTGAGGGGTCACCAAGTCCATCTGCTTAGCCTTCAGCAGAAACACATTTCCACTCACCCAGACATAGCAGCCTATTTTTAAAGTCCACCAGGGAAAGTAATTCTGTGTGGGCTTCTTGTTAACCCATATGGTGCCACTTGCCCTCGCTATGTGAAGTCTTCCCTGTAACTTAACTTTTTTCAGTAGCCAGTCTTACCCTTTCTTTTCTCATCCTGTTTTCAGGAAGGACTCCCAGTAAGTGATAAGCCCTTCATTATGTTTAGAGAACTGTATTTTATCACTTGCCTCTCAGGTTTGTTTCTTTAGTCCAACTTAAAAAGTCAAAAAAACAACTTAACCTATACCGATGTAAAATATTATTGTAATAGCAATTATGGTATGAAAACATTAAATTATCATGTCAATAACTACACATTATCACAGCAATAACACATTTCATTTTATCGTTGGATTTATTTTCCATGGATCTGACTACCAAAAGGACACTTTAGAGTGTCTTCTAGTCACTTATTTTTTCTTTTATGAAATAATACACTTATTATAAAATACGAATTCAAATATTAAGGAAGAATGAAAGAAAAGACATAAAGTTCCTCTCCTTTTTTCCTCCTCACCCTCAATCATGTTCCTAAAACTTATATATATATTTTTGATATCTGGAGTTTCAGATTTTTTTCTGTACATATATAAGCATCACACACACACACACACACACACACACACACTCTCTCTCTCTCTCTCTCTTTTTGTGCGTGTGTGTTTCTTTTTCTTTTCTTTTTTTATTTTATTTTATTATGTTATGTTAGTCACCATACAGTACATCATTAGTTTTTGATGTAGTGTTCCATGATTCATTGTTTTTGTATAACACCCAGTGCTCCATGCAGTTTGTGCCCTCCTTAATACCCACCACCGGGCTACCCCCTTCTCCAAACCCCCTCCCCTCTAAAACCCTCAATGGGATCATATATTTTTCAATTTGATATTTTCTCCATATAAAAATTGTATGTGTTCTTTGTGGAAAATATACGAAGAACATAAAGGAGAAATATTTTTAAACCACTTATAATTGTTCTGCTCACCTCTGTATTGCTTGGATATTTTCTCAGAATTTTTCCTATGCATGTGTGTTACTGTATATCCTTCTTTCTAATGTTGTTATTTTTCTTGATTGACTTTGAGCATCTCAGGCTGCTTAATGTTATTCTTCTTAATTTGGGGTCCTACTGCATGTAGTTCTCTCATGAGGTTTACAAAAGGCTGTGGAAGAAGGCTCAGAGGACAGCAGGCTGGCAAAGAGTCAGGTGATTAGTCATGCAGAAAAATTTCCAGGGGGCAACAGAGTTCCTAAAAAGGAACACAGCATCTGTTACCCAAAAGCCACTTGATGAACAGGACTTCTGACAGCATTAAGACAGTGTCTTGCATGTACAAAGCCAGACACCATTCATTATGAATTCATCACTATTGGCCATGCTGATTATAAAGCATTGAATAAGACAAGCATGGGCCTTACCCTTTCCCCTCCCCCCACTTTATTTATTTATTTTTGGTACTACAGAAAGCAATGACTAGATATCTTTCGCTTGTGGTGTGCTTGGACTTGGAGAGTTTTTTCTTCTCTAGTTTTATACTGTGAATCTTCTGATGCAAAAATTACCAAATCAGTTCTCAATGCATTAAAAAGTTTAGAGACTGGATATGGTGTATTTTCTTGTTGAAAAATTCTTCAAATTCAGAATATCTCAAAAGGAGAGACTATGGAATGATTGCTTTAGCGGTTAAGATGGATTATGTCAGTCTTTGCCTTTTTCTCAGACCTACACATGCCCACCCCTTCAAGTTGACTAGGCACAGCCCCCAGTTCTTAAGTCAACCAAAAGAAAAACAGGGTGAACAGTGATGTTCTTCATATTACTCCTACCTTTGGAATAGAGTAAATCTTGGAATTAGGTCCGCATCACACCATAGACTAGGTGGTGTCCCCTTCTCCCCTGCATTTTGTCCCCATCCCCCTTTCTGCTAACCAGGCTTGGGATCTGAATGTCCAAGTGATGATAGGGTTGCAGCTGTTTCCTCAGTTTTCTCACGTTTCTCACAGAACAGGGTTTCTCCCTGGGTCCTCTGTGGGGATTGGTCTGGAGGATTGCTCTTTTTTAACACGGAAGAGTCCCTCATTAGACACTGTCTACCGGGCAAGGACCCTGAGAGCTACCTCAGTGTGGGCTGGCATCTTGGCTCCGTTGTCTTTAGCCACAAGCAGAGTTACTGCCGTGTGAACAGATCCCCAGTAACTGTGCCCACATTCAATTAGCCTCCAGGATTCCTTTAAGGCAATCCTCAAGAGCTTCAATTGTTAAAAATGAACAAATATTTGTTGACTGCTCATTACATGCCAGGTATTGTTCTAGGTGTCTAGGATATTTTACTGAGCAAAAACACCACAATCTTGCTCCCCATGGATCTTGCATTCCAGTGGAGGCTTGGGGTGAAAGATTGTGATGCTGGGGCTGGGAGTGTTGTGCGCCATCAGCAACCAGCAGTTCTCCCAACTTTCCTCTCTAGGGTTAACATCTGTAACTTCCATCTCTCCCATCTTGCTTATTCTGTCATTTGCCCTTATAGTCTAAGGTTTCCAACTTTGTGTCTAAATCTACCTTAGTTATGGCAGGTCTTATATTTATAAAATGTTTTTTTCTCCAATATACTCAGCCCTTATACTGGAAGTTCCTATGGCCCAATAATCCATGTGTACATTTGCATTTGACAAAACCAACCAGTTCCTCCTTTTAATCACTTAATAGAAAAGCCTTGGGTCATTGAAAATACATGTGTAATACAACTGTTTGTGACACGCAGAGATTAAGACTATGACACAATGAGAAAATAATCCTCCTGCTTATGGAATTAACATGAATTTGTGGGAGCTGGGGTGGCTAAAGCCATCAGAAGTAAAATTCTTTAAAATAAGGAGCCTCTAGAAACTAGTGTGGAGAATAAACTTTAGTTCTCTTTGGAATCGTCCGAGATGCCCTGTGCTTGTTTGTGCTATTTGTATTTCCTTTCTTCTGTGTGGTTTCTGGGATCATTGTGCTATTTTAGCTCTTACTTATCCATACTCCCTGTTGAGATGCTAAAATATCCTGAAAGTGGCGGTGCTGAATTTTTTCATGCCCAGGAGGTGGATAGCACAGGGTTGATTTGTAATGACACTTTACTGTAGAGTAAATTTTTAGCTGTAATGATATTTTGGGCTGCTTGATCCCACCAGATTTGGAGAAGTTTGAATTACCTTAAATAACTAGAACACAGACACTCCTATGTTACCCCTGAGACATGCTCACTGAAGCATGGAAATTAATTCAGATATGCATCCAACTTTCATTGAATTTTAATGTAAGGGTTTATAGAATTATTTGCTGATATTTGGGAAATGAAAGTTATGCCATGAGGATAGTCTGATTGAAGGTAGCAACAGAACAACTCCATAGTTTAATGTTTCTGAGCTTCTTATCTTAGTTAAGGAAACTGTAGCAGATTAGCAGTGACTTTACATTTTTCGTTAATCTTCCCATCAGGACATGAGATCAATTTCCCCACTCTGAGCCACAGGCCAGCATGTGACTGCTTTGACCAACAGAATACCTTGGAGCTGATGATGCTCCAGCTCTAGCTGTTACACTTAAGTTGCCTGTAGTTTTTGCTTCTTGATTGTGGAGGCCTGTAAGAAGTTTGACTACCCCACTAGAGAGACAAAGTGGAGAGGCTCTGACACTGCATGGAGAGGGAGAGGAGCCCAGCTGAGACCTTCAACAGTTCCTGCAAAGGCCCAGGCAAGTGAGTGAAGAAGTTAGTTTGGAAACGAATCCCCCAGCCCTATTTGCCCCCAGCTGATGCCATGTGGCTTAGAGATAAACCAGCCAGCTGAGCCCTTCCCAAAGTCCTGATCCCCAAAAATGAAATGGCTGTTTCAAACCCCTAAGTTTTGGGCAGTAATAGATAAAAGAAACAAAAGCCTTTTGTTGAAATTCAGGGTTTCACTTTATAGAAATGAGGTTTTATTCATTCATCTATTTATCCAACAACATTTATCAAGAGTTCATTATATCTCTGATGTCACTGGGCTAAGTCCACAGGGAAGTTCTAATAGAGTTTTAGCTTTTCCCTGTTTTAGCCTCAAAGTGTTGAGTCTTACTATTCAGGAAATGAGAATTCCCTTTTTACATTTTTCCTTTATTTATTTCAAACACACTGAGCACCTGTCATGTTCCAGGCACTGTATAAAGTGTCGATGAAGCAATGGTGACTGAAAACATATAGTCTATGTGCTCATGAGGCTTATTTACAATGGAGAAATACAAAAACAACAAAAAAAAAAACAAACAAAAACTTTTCTCCCAGTCTATAAAATAGGACAATAATACAGACTTCACAGGGTTTTCCTGAAAATTAAATGATATGATGAATGTCAAAGCCTTTTGTAAGTAGTTATTCTTTATAAAAGTAGAGGCTTTTATTGAGTCTTGATGGTAGTAGCAATAGCAGAAGAACTAAGAGACAAAGCAGCTATTTAACATTCAAAATGAAAATAAGTATATGTCCTAAGTGACCATCTATCATAGGAATTATTAATCCAGTTTTGTTGGACCCCTTCTTGGACTTCAGTAGATCCAAAGAACTTCTGAAATTATATTGCAAGATGTTGTGTGGTATGTATATGCACATTATCTTTTGGATCAGAAACCCAATGCTTTTGTCAGATTTTCAAAAGTGTTAGTGATCCTGACCAGGAAAGCACCACTGATTTGGAGAGTACAGGCAACTGCAATGTATTAAAGCCTTCTAGGTGCCAGCCAGACTATCCAGTATTGTCTCACATGCTAATTTAATCTACACAATCCCTATGAGTTGGGGATGCTAGAAACTGAGGCTTATAGAGGTTAAGTGACTTGTCCAAGTTTAATATAATGGGTCTGCATTTCATTCCAGCTCTGCCTGATTCCAAGGGTCTTTCCAGTATACCATGTTGAATATCAGAGTTCTCAACTACAAGCTACAATAGCCAGTTATGTTGGCTTAAGCAAAAAAGAAATGCACTGAGAAGATATTGGCACTCACAAATTTTCTGAGGTAGGAAGAGTGGAGAGCCAAAATCATTCCTATCATTCTGATAGGGATTCTCTGGGGACAAAATATTACCCCTTCAAAAACAAATGTCGAAGTTGGAAGCCCAACGTGCCAATGAGTTTGCTAGGTAGTTAAAGAAGACCCACATAAACAGATCCCATCCTCACTTTTGTCTGATCCTGCTCTTTCAATGCAAGCTTGTGTTTTTTAAAACACATGTAAGACATGTTTTTAAACAACTTTAAGAAAAAGTAATGATAATACTGCTTATATCATTATAATTCTTAGCACGATATAATTTATACCAAATCTGCACACAGATTTTCTGTTTATATTTTGATCTACAGAACCAGTCTGAAAGGTTGATATAGGGGAAACGTTTTCATCCCTATTTCATAAACAAGGAAACTGAGGCTCATAGATGCTGCTTGACTTCAAAGCTCACATGGTGGTGAAGAGCTCTAATCCCCCACATCTGGGGCTTCTTTCTACAAGATGTCCTGTAGAACCCAAGTGCCTCAGCTGCCCACAGAGCTGAGGTGGTTAAGCCTTCACCATGCAGGCCTGCCACACACTTCTCCCCTTCTTAGGTCTGTAAGGAAGAGGTAGTTGATTGTGTATACCCACAGACTGAGGATTGTTGCACAGCTGCCAAGAGATTGGCAAGTGTGATGTTTGGTCAAACATAACGTGACAACAGTGAAGTAAGATGGGCTGGCATCATGATATGAATTTGTATCTACACCTGGATGTTAGTTTCAGGTGACAGTGTTTATAAATATATATGTCAATTATGCTGAAGTTCCAGAGTGATGTTGGGAATATAGAAGCTTTGAAAAACCCATCCTCAGGGTTTCCAACTGTCAAGACCTCACCCTGAATGGGCAAAAGAATAACAGCCCATGGGAGTGCATCTCCCCACTGAGGAGATGGGGGAGTTTTAAAACTGCGTACAGTGAAAGTCCTCCAGTCCAATATCCTATGGTAACCTTTGTGGGAAACGCATCCTTTGGTGTCACTGGGGTTCACTGAAACTGGTCTGGGTTTAGGTATTCATTTTTGTGAAGCCTCATCTTCAGTCTTCTGTGAGATTCCTTTAGCATCAGATGCAGAAATGGACAAATGATCATGTTTCTTTCCTTTCTTCCATATAACAACTATACCTACCATTTATTGAGGGTTTACTATGTAGTAGGGGGCTGTGATACATAGTTTACATAATTATGTTCCTTAACCTCTACCATACTCTATGAAGTTGTTATTATTCTATTCATTTAAGTGGAATTTAGATACAGATTTCCCCATACCTTATACACCCCAACTGGCTTAGGAAGGATTTGAACCCAGTTTTTTCTCCCGCACGAAGCCTGGAATTCTTCATACTACTACTCAGAGAGGAGATTCTGCATGTCTTTCAAAGTCAAAATAATAAGAGAGTGCATGGTGTGAAGTGTTCTCTTCTTGGAACTATCGTTCTTCAACTGCCTAGGGCCTTGCAACAGAAAAAAATGTGTCACCACATAGAAATCCTGGAATACTATCTCACTTGGGTCCACAAGTTGATTGCCTATGTGATTTCTTTGATGCTATTCAAAACAACATGTAACCTATGTCTATCCAGAGGTGTTTCCCATCCATCTGTATGACCATCTGTGGCTAGAAAAATAGATTTCTCTTTGCTTTACACCACTGTAGCTGCAGGACATTTTAGAGGATTATTGTTGAAGGAAGGAAGGGTGTCCATTAGTGGAGTAAAAAGTCAAGTGGGATGTTCAGAAATTCACTCATTTATACAGTCTTTATTTATGTTCTTTCTAGGATTTTTATGTTCTTTCTGGATTTTTTAGCCAACCTGACATGTTTATAAACAGCCTTCCTGGGTGCTTGGGTGGCTCAGTCAGTTAAGTGTCTGGCTTTGGCTCAGGTCATGATCTCAGGGTCCTGGGATAGAGTCCCACATTGGGCTCCTTGCTCGGCAGGGAGCCTGCTTCTCCCTCGCCCTCTGTGTGCTGCTCCCCCTGCTCGTGCTCTCTCTCTCTCTCCCTGTTGAACAAATAAATACAATTTTTTTTTGAAAAAATAAATACCTTTCCCATGATCCAGTGCTACTGAGATATGCCTACTTTTATTCTCAACCTCTAAGCTTTCTGTCCTGTTCTTTATCTTGGCTCCTCATCCTTAACTTTTTTTTTTTGATTATGTCCTTACCAAACGCCAGGAGCAATGGAAGGTCTCCCATGTACTTTGGTATTCCCTAACCAAAATGGTAATAAAATAATTAAATTATTTTTAATTAAATAATTAGTATAATTTTATATAATGAGTATATGTTACTTGATATGTAACTGTGTTAAGTATTACAATATCATCTTTGGTATTCACAAAGTAGACTTTTCAAAATCTCAGTTTCACAGGTGAGGAAGCCAATGTCTGCTGGGGTTAAAAATCTTACCCAAGTCTGTCACAGGCAGAAAGTGACAGCCAGGAAGAAATAGAGCCGGGATTAGAACCTGTGTCTTTCTAAAGCTTATGTATTTTCCACAGTATCATATTGCTTTTTAATTTCAGGGCCAGCAAAGTAGTTTGTAGTAATTCTTTATTTCTTATCTTACCCTTATTATTGAAGTGCTATCTCCTTTTGGAATCAAGTTGTTCCTATGATCAATTTTAGAAATTGGGAAGTGTATAGGTTGAAAGATCCCATAATTGAATGTTACCCTCTAAAGAGAAAAGCTCTTTAAAGCTGTTGGAATCTGGGCTGAAATAACCAATCTCTATCTATGCTCATGTTAGAAACGTTTAACCTAGAATAGCTTTTTGAGTGAAGTCATTGACCTCATTTTTCTCCTTCCCCTAAACAGAACCAGTTGGAGATAAGTATATGTTTATCCCTTGTCATTTATTCTTGGCGTCCATAATGGTTTTATAGATTAGCTGTTTCATGCCCTTATGTGTATATAGAGAAATTTTCTTTGGTTTCTGTTGGTGTTAATTTCCAGATACCATGATTTCTAACTGGCATAGCAAAGACCAATGAAATTCTCTCCGATACCATGAAGCCCATTTATTTATGCGTCACTGAGTGTTTTTCAGTGGGCCTTGGAGATGGCAAATTTATTTTGCCATAATAAGAAAAGTTCAAATAAGCACATTTTAGCCCCATTATTAGTACATGTACAATTAACTGGGTATTTACTTTTCCCTTGGCAACAAACTTACATGGCGTTGTTTTGGAAGTGAGTAGTCATTAACTCATCCAACAAATAGTGGAATATCTATTATATGGGAACTGTGATTGGTATATGTTCCTAGCTCTCAAGGAGCTCAGGGTCTAGGACAGAAAAATAGATCAAAAGATAAATTACACAGAACATGAAGATGTGTTTACAGTACTGTGGGTGCTTAGAGGAGCAGGAGGCTAACGTGTTTAAAATGAGTAAACGGTGTGGAGAAGATTTTCCTGCTAAATAAAGGGGACTAGGTTTGCCAGATAAAGGGTGCAGCAGGCATGAAAGTACAAATATGAAAAAAATATTTGGATAAACTGGAAAAGTTCAGAGTAACTAGCTTTTGGAGTAGAATGGTAGAGATAGTGGGAAAGGAGATGGGTTGGGGCTAGAGGAAATCATCAAGGGCTTTGTATGAATAATTTGGGAATTTGGAGTTCAAGAGGTCAAATGAGAAAGATCATTTTCCTTCAAGAATATAATACCAAAGAAATATTTTCTAACTCTGGTCAATCAGGAAGGGCAGCAGATGAGATAGGACAAGCACCATTAAATCATACAAAGAGAAAACCAATTCCATTTATTTCCCCCTAGTTTTGATTAGCATATTCCTTCTCTGAAGTGAACTCATTTGAACAATTGCAAAGTGGGGCTTTAGATCAATCTTTTCAGGAAGGAAGATAGGAACCCCTGGCATTTTCTTCTTTATGTTTTGTTTTTATTGAATAATTTACTAGCTATTTACCAGGAGAAACCCAACAGTATCCATCTCCAGAATTTCCTAAGGGAGTACATCCTTGGCCTTCATTCACATTAGCAGCCTTATTAAGGATTTCATGAGTTTTTTTTTTTTTTTTCTTTTTTCACATAGTCTCAAGAGGGGAGGGAAATCCTGTTTGTTATACAATGTAACTCATTGCATAATGGGTCATTACATATTTCTGCTAAGACAGAGGCCAAGGGAACTTGGGAAGAAACAAAAAATGGCTTCAAAATGTGATGTGTCAGTGGAAAAGAGAGAGAACACAGAAGGAAGAGAAGTGGGGCAACTATTTTTGCTTTCTGTATCTTATCAGCTATTAATTCCAAACGCTCTAAAGCATTAATGGGATACAATTTTCAAAAGAGTACAGGATTAGAAATTTTAAGACATATAAACAAGTGGGTAAATAAGCAAATAAATAGAGAGCCATCTTTTAGGAAAATAAATCTTTTAGATGTGATTCAGTTCATTCAATTCAACAGATATTTGTTGAACTTTGCTTGTCTGTCCTTGAGGATTTCAGCATCTCCTGGAAGGGTTGGATGTGTGAATCACTAGCTATGATACCATATTGTAAGTTAGAAAGATGTATAAGTTGCTATGGATACACAAAGACAAGGACACTTCATTTGCCTGTTAAGGCTGGGGAAGGGTTTGAAGTAGAAATATTCCCTTCCGTATTTAAACTAACACTTGAAGGATGAACTGGAATTTTCCAGGAATAAAGAAAGGGTTTTATGGGAAAAGAGAATAGTATGATTAAAAGCTTGAAGAAAGAAGTATATAGCAAGCTGTGGAAACTGCTCAACTTCTTGTGGTCTTGAAATCTGGGATGTGTGTGGCAAGGAGAGGCCTGGGGGAAGGTTGGGAGGAGGAGTATCACTTAGAATTCTCTGGTTACAAGCAACAGAAGCTAATGGAATAACTCATACCAAACATACACATACATACTCACATAGCACCTCCCCCAGCACACATATGCACACACACTCTCACTGTCAATGGTGGTCTCTTCAGAGAGTCTCATAAAGTGAATCATTTTCAGTGATTTCTTTTGAACATCAGACTTCAGTGAGACAGCATCTGACTGGTACAACTTAGACATCTCTTGGTTTGGAGAGAGTAGAACCCCTTGATAGAGAGTTCCATCAAGTTGCAGTAATGGCAGAAAGTTAGATTCTCTAATCTCTTTGGTTGCTATGATCCAAATAGATGGGAACAGGTACTGGCCAGAAAAGTGACAAATATCCATTGAAAGTAAGATGGGGCCAACTTGTGAAGGATATTGCATGTCAGCTGAGAATATCGAAGCATATTTTAGGGGAAGAATCAACAAGGCTTCGTGGTCCATTGTCGGGAAAATGGTAAGGGAGGAACCAAAGAATGCAGAAGAGTTTTGCCATAGATGGATATCGAAAATTGCTGCTGGGATGGGTGTTATAGGAGGATGATAAGTCTATATCGAGAAACCTGACAGATATGTAGTGTGAAGATATACCAGGGATGTGGAAAAATATTTTTTAAATATGTTTTTCATACTTACCTATGATAAATCTGAAAATTTCTGGAACAAATCCATGAAATTTAATTAAACATGTGGTAATCCATTCATATCTTATCCAAAAATTACTGGTTGATTACTCTCTGATTTAGAACACCACCCAAACCAAGGAAGGAAGTTAAAAAAACAAACAAACAAAAACCAGACCTCTGAAGACTCAAAACGGTTTTTAGAAGACCTGTACTACTAAAACATTTTAATCACAAGAAATTGCCTCAAGGATTTCTCTCAATTAATTTTCCTTTAGAAATGATTAAAATGATTATAAGTATCTGCTTTCTTAGCCTGTAGAAGATTAGGATCAGCAAATTATAAGTGAATGTGACTGTGGACCATACTGATAACTGCTTAAAGTGATAGCCTGATATTGAAGAAAAAGAAAATATGAAGTTTCAAATATTGAAATGCTCTAAGGTATGAGTCGGGGACCATAAAGCATGGAGGAAAACATTCTTATGCTGATAAGTAATTCTTAGGGCATTATATTAGTCCATATAGGATAGGTTTATACTGCAGTAGCAAACATTACCCAAATCTTAGGGACTTAACACCACGAAGGATAATTCCTTACACAAACACTACTTCTGGTCTGGGTGGCTCTCTTGGGCTATTAATATCCATGTGGAGGCTCATAAATTAAGCCTACTGCATACTGGACACTTGACTCTCAACACACTCATCACTGAATGCCATGGCAGGGGAAAATTATCCTTAGAGGGTATCTCACCTGGCAATTAAGTGCTTTGCTCAACAGTCTCTCTCTCTCTCTCTCTCTCTCACACACACACACACACACACAGACACACACCCACACCCCCCCACACACATATCCCTACCACTGGGTAGAATTAACTACATAATTTCTAAGTGCAAGGAGAGGCAGACAAGTAATCCTTCCTTGGGCCAGAAGGAGAGTAAGACTTGATACAGGTGAACATAAAGAGCTTTCCTGTAGTCATTCCTGTACTACAACCTAGGGTGATCATTTAAGTTTACAGCAATGCTAGAGTCATCTCACCAAAGTTGTCATGTTTGGTTATATTTGACTTTAGAAGAAATGAAAGAATATAAGGCATTTATTTCATTTTTTTATGGAAAGGTGCAGAAACCTCAGTTCATATAACACTGTCATCATTTGTCTGTGCAAGACCATCTAAAGTATTTTACAAAAAGTTCTACCAAAAATGATGAAAATAAATAAAAAAGGATTTAACCTTATAAACAGAAAGACAGAAGACAGAAAGGAGTTGGCAAACTTTTTCTGACAGGGCCAAATACTAAATATTTTTGGCTTTATAGGTCTCTGTCTCAACTACTCAACTCTGCTATTGTAATTTGAAAGCAGTCATAGATAGTATATAAACAAATGGGTGTGTTCCAATAATACATGATTTACGAAAATAGCTGGCAAGCTGTATTTTACCCATGGGCCATGTTTTACCATCATCTGATCATGAAAATTTACTTCTGGACATCCCGGTGGAAACTCTGGGGCTCCTCAGGGTACCCTTTGAAAATTATGAAATGTGGATCCTTTCTAAATCTACCATTCTGCTCCAGCCAGATTGGACTACTTTCTGTTCCTCAAATGCTATCTCATGCATGTGCTTCTAATTACACTCTTCCCCCCTCTTAGGAATGCCCTCTCCTTCTAAATTTAACTCCTCTGTCTTGGGACCAGATCAAGTTCTACTTTCTCTTTGAGGCTTCCCCTTAAGTGTTCAATCACCAGTGAGAACTATTTCCTCTGAAGGCCAAACTATCTGGCTCAGGGTCCCTTTGTCTTATTGTTCTTCTCTGTTGATATATCCTCATTTCCTACTGGATTTTGAGTTCCTTGAAGCCAAGAAAAATGTCCTTGATTTAATTTCGTGTTCTGACATAAAACATACCTTTCAACCTTCTTCCTAATCAACTACCAAGCTTCCTGGAGGATCTGGCCACATTGGCTCTATTTCTTCTCTTCTGCTTACTCATCTTTTTAATGTCATCTGCCTCCTACCTTCACCATTACACTCACACTGCTTTTGACAACATGGACAAGGAACTCTTTCTTGCCAATTTCTAATTGGCATTTCTTTAAATCAGAAGGTGTCCATTTTCTATGTTCTTATCCAAATCTTTCAGGAGCATGAACACTAATGACTACACCCTTCTGAAATATTCTCTTCTTTTTACTTCCTTTGTACTGGTCTCTCCTGTTGGTTCTTCTCCTCCCTGTATTCCAGCCATCTTTCTCAGTCTCCTCCTTGAGACCTTCTTCCCCTTCTTGTTCTTTAAATGTTGGTGTTCTTTAGAGGTCCTGTGCCTTCTTCTCTTTTCATTTGCACATTCTTACTGAACAATTAACTCCTTTATCTTCAATTAAATTCTGTATACTGATGACTTTCAAATCTATTTTTATTACTCAAGCCTCTCTTCTGAGCTCCATACCTATAAATTGGCTTATAAGACATCTCTATGTGGATAACTGAGAAGCCTCTCATCTTAATCTCTCTAAGGCTAAACCCTTCATCTTTCCTTTCATACTATATTTTCTCTTTAGTGAATGGTACCACCATCTGCTGGTTGCCAAATCAGAAACCTGACAAGCATCTGTGTTTCCCCTGCCCTCACTGAGATGCTTTTTTTGATTTGTATACTTCTCTCTCCTCACCTATATCTCCCCTGGCTCATCCTGTATCACAGCAAGATTCTCCTAACTGGTGTCTCCATTTTTTGTCTAGTCATTTTAATCCATTCTATATATCACAACCAGAACTATCTTCTAAAATACAAATCTAATTCTCAAACACATTTTTGACATATATGCACTAGGTCCTATACAATCTGGCCTGACAACCTCTCAGCCTTCTCTCTTGCCACCTCACTTTTGGACACTGACTAGCCAGTTTTCTCAACACTATGCATGGAATCACTCCATCCCATCTTGTACCTGTTTTTTTTTTTTTTTTTTTAACTAAGAGCTTTCAGCTAGAATGTCACTTCCTAAAGGAAGTTCCTCCAACCCTACAATGCTAGGCTGTGACCACCATTAAGGCAATTTGCAAATGCTCTCATTTTTCTCCTTTTGGGTACGTGGTTGAGTTGCACATTCCCACCATCTTGAAATATGTTGTGATCATGGGTCTTCCTCTGGCCAATGAAATGTAATCAGAAGTAGTGTGTGTCACAACCTGGCAGGAACCTTTAGGAGCCAGTGTGTGATTAGCCATACTCCTTTTATTTCTCAAGGCAACTGTCAAACTCCAGTGGTTGGAAGTTCTGTCCATTTGGATCCCTGATTGAGAAAACTTGCCATCTAGCAGAAATATGAAGTTCCAATTTGGTGTTTTAAACCACTATGATTTGGGAGTTGTTTGGTCCTTTGACTTAATCTAGTCTCTGTTTATTAATATAGTTCTCCTTTCTGTATAGTGTGTTAGTACTCCATACTTCTCCCTTTGTCTCACCTACATATCTCCCAGTAGTCTATATGCTTTATGAGGAGAGGGATCATGACTATATTATTCATCTTTCTATCTCCAGCACCTAGGAAGTGTCTGGCACTGAATAACAAAGATAATAATAGCAAACAATTTTATAGTGCACTTGATACATATTCATCCCCTTATTTCACACAATAATCCCAGAAGGAAGATTCTTATAATTATCCATATTTTACAGATGAGGAAGTGGAGTCATAGGGAGGTTAAGCAACTTGCTCAGGATCACACAGCTGGGAAGTAGCAGAGCTGAGATTTGAAACCAGACAAGTCCAGATCCAGAGTCTATATTCTTAACCACTATGCATACTTCCTTTCTCAGTCAATGTTTATGGGATGAATGAATGCTAAATGAGTGGATATTGGTGTTTGAGCAACTACCTGCATTTCTATAAATGGAAAAGTTTTCTCTCTCCTTCCCATTTCCTCTGTCTCATCCAGTACTACACACCCTATAGAACTCAGCTCAGTCGTCATCTCTTCAGGAAATCTTCCTTGATCCTCTCCCATGGGAGTTAGATACCCTACTACCTCCAGTAGTGCATACTTGCCCCACTATACTGTAATTATTGGTCAGTTTGTCTATCTTTCCCTTCGGACTGTGAGCTACTCAAGATCAATTACTGGATCATATCTGTCCATGCCTAAGTAGCTACTTAGTGCTTAAAACATTACAAATGGTTCATAAGTGTTTGTTGAATAAATAAAAGAACTGAATGAATGAACGACTTTCTTTAGACTAAGGTTTCTCAGTAGTGGTCCCATTAACATTTTGGGCTGGATAATTCTTTGTTGTGGGGCCTGTCTTGTGCATTGTAAGATGTTTAGCGGCAACCCATGCCTCTACCCATCACAAGCCGGTAGCACCCACACCTCACACTTGTGACACCCACACATGCATACACACACACGCACACACACATGCAATGTCTCGAGACATTAGTTCCCTAAGAGACCAAAATTAGCCCCACTTGGGAACCAGTTTTCAAACATTTTTACTCATTATTATAACTACATGAAAGGTGTATGTTAATTCCATCTCTCCCTTCTTTCCTGTATTAATTAGAGCTCTGTGTAAGGGACAGAAAATCAACTTTAGCTAGATTAGATGAAAAGGTAGTATCTTAAGGAACCCAAGAATATGAATTTGTTTGGGCCTTGGGAACAGCTAGGTCCACAACATTGGCTCTCTTTGGGTCAAGTATCTGCACCTGGATCAGTCAACCGTGGCCAGTGTCAGAGGGCAGGTTGAGGTATGTAAGTTCCTGCAGAAACCAGATGTAGAGTGGGAAAATCAGAAGACTGTTTCCAAAAAAAGGCATCTGACAGAAATACAATAGGTTTCCACTAAAACCTCTTTCTAAGATAAACCCACAGGGGCACCTGGGTGGCTCAGTCATTAAGCGTCTGCCTTCAGCTCAGGTCATGATCCCAGGGTCCTGGGATTGAGCCCTGCATTAGTCTCCCTGCTTGGCAGGAAGCCTGCTTCTCCCTCTCCCGCTCCCCCTGCTTGTGTTCCCTCTCTCACTGTGTCTCTCTCTGTCAAATAAATAAATAAAATCTTTTAAAAAAAAGATAAACCCATAGAAAAAAGAAATTCAGTTTATTAAAGAGTCTGGAAATAGGATTGGTCCCTCAAATGGAGAAAACAGTCCTCTTTACTTGAATATTGGCCTAACCCATCAGGCATTGTTAATAAGACAAGCACAGAGACCTTGGCTACACTGCAGCTCAGCCCAGTTCCTCAAGATGTGTGGTATGTATTAGTGCAGCTCCCAGAATAGGCGAAAAAGCCTTGGAGGTTGATTGTCTCCAGTAACTAGGTAATTTTGTGTTCCAAAGCCAGTCTCAACCCCAACCTCACTCTTTCCATCTGGCTAAGGTTCTGTGGCTCTCTCCATACATTCATATGGCGCCCAGTTGTCTATATATTTGCACCAACTCCAGAGCCTCAATCACCCTCAGCTATTTGCAAATTGTTACCTCTCTATTCAGCCACAGGTTTAGTTTATCCTTTTAGTAGCTGGCTTGGGGAAGAAATGCAGCTGGAGGTGGGTAAAACAGAAGTATCTGGGCTCAGTGGTTCAGATGCTGATGAAGCTGAGGCTTATGTCTAGGCAAGATGCATGGAATTTAGTCTGCTGGGGAGGAGGGGGTGCAGAAACTACCACAGCTGATGTACTTTCTGCCCTGGGGATGATTTTAAAACCTTAAATTCTTTTTTGGGGAAAGTGTATATGAATTTTTTTTCCCTAGTGGCCTGGCCTGAAATTTCCCTTTCTCAGACTCTGGCATGCTGCCTTTAAGGATATTCCTAGATAACTTTTCTAAATGATCACCAGTACCAGTTGTTTTTTTTTAGTTACTGCAGAGGGCAGCTGATGGAGGAGGCACTATGGGGAAGTCAAAATATGGCTGGATTCATGTTGAACCTCCAGACTTCTTCCTCTGGTCACGGTGGGCTCATGAGTTAATGGTAGGGAGTAGGAAGGTAAGAATGAGGAGCCTGGCTAGGGGCAACATAAAGATTTGAGAAAAAAAAGGATTTTGGTGTTTCAGGAACATGCTATGCAAAGATCAAGCTGCATTAACACCGCTGTAGGCAACTGCTACTCAAATGCCTCAGGAAGAGCTCAGCTCACTGGCCTCCTAAATGCTCCCCACCCCACCACCACTTCACTCTGCATGTGTCTAATCCTCCTTGAGAGCCTTCCATCATCTAACCTCTTCTCAACTGCTCACATTCCATTAGGTCTTTGCCTCTTTGTCTGAAAGTCCTCAGTGCTCATCTTACATCACTGACAGAAATCACAGAGGATCTGTAGCTATCTTGTCCCCCTCCTCTCATTTACTCTCTGGATTTGGCTTCACCCACTCAGGTACTGAGTATGATCTCTGAACCGGATGATAATTAGGCGCCAGGTACACAATGGTAAAAAGATAGACCAGAAGAATTGCATGCTTCGGTGCAGGGGGTGGTGGCCGGGGGAGGCAAAAATAAGCAAGGAAATAAGTCAATGTTCTGGGTGCAAGATGGTATAGAGCCATAGGGAGTATCTTAGTAGCACGGCCAAGAAGGGTCTTTGAAGGGGTGACATTTTAGCTGTGACTTAAGAGGAACCAGTGATGTGAATTTCCCTTCCAAAATATATATACTTATTTGTTGCACTTCACCATCCTGAATAAATGGAAATGGTTATTTTACTATAGGACTGCCTGGCTTGCGGACTGTACATGAACCTCCCCCTTAAATGCTTGAACTTGAAAATCTCAGCATAAAACTTAAATGACATCCCAGCCATTTCAACCTCATGCTGCTAATATCCTTGTGCATCTAACCCTGATACAACCCAAATGACTTGCTTTCCAGTCCTATCCCCGACTCTAATAGGCTATGGAAATTTTGGACAAGCCCTTGGCTTCATCTTAATTTCATACTATATAAAATATGGAGATTAAACAACATATTTTATTAAGATTTTTTTCCCCATTACAAATTCTGTAATTGAAATATTCCCTCATGGGTTGAGGGTAACTCCTGGGAAAGAACACCAGGGAATCAAGATAAAAACACAATGAGAGGAGAAATGAAGAGGCAGGATCAAAACTATTGCCATGCATCCATGAAAAAACAATCTTGTTTCCCGGAACAGCTATAAACATGCCAAATTTGGGACAGTGAAGCATGTCAGGCCACCTAGTTTAGCTGGTTTATCAAATAAATGTTGATATAACATTGTCTTAGCCTAGTGTGTGTCATCTTAAGAGACCAAGAGATTGTTCATAAACCTGTGAAGAAATTCTATTTATATGCAAAATATTATTTAATAATATATGCGGGAATAATTGACAAAACACTCAAATTTCTCTGAATGCCCCTAGTGTAGGTTTTCTGGAGGGTGAGAGAGGATTATTGTGGACCTTTGCAAATAACTCCTTGAATTCCAGTGAGCAAAGGGAGCTTCGTGATAAGGGTGTTCCTATTGGCCACAGTCTTATCACACAATTTGCATATCATTCCATAACATTCCAGAGATCCACCTCATGTACCCTCTTGGTACCTTAATGTCTTTTGATCAATTAGTGTTTCCTGCTTGAATGAAAGATTGAATCCCAATTGGCACTCACAGTTGAAGTTCTATTTTTTTAAAGAGTTCATTAATTTATTTGTTTTTAGAGAGAGAGTGAGAGAGAACAGGGGAGGAGCAGAGGGAGAGAGACAGACAGACTCCTCTCTGAGCTGGGAGCCCCATGTGGGGCTCCATCTCACAACCCTGAGATCATGACCTGAGTTGAAACCAAGAGTCCAACGCCTAACCAACTGAGCCACCCAGGAGCCCCAAGACTCTATTTTATGTGTCAGAGGCAAGGACAGTTTTGGGGAATAAATAGAAAATCAGATTAAGAATTGCTTTTAGGGGCGTGTGGGTGGCTCAGTCATTAAGTGTCTGCCTTTGGCTCAGGTCATGATCCCAGGGTCCTGGGATCAAGCCCAACATCGGGTTCCCTGCTCAGCACGAAGCCTGCTTCTCCCTCTCCCACTCCCTCTGCTTGTGTTCCCTCTCTTGCTGTCTCTCTCTCTCTGTGTGTGTGTGTCAAATAAATAAATAAAATCTTTTAAAAAACAGAGTTGATTTTGATTTCTGCCCCTGTACAGACATAATGCAACCTGTTTGAAACCTCCAGGATCTGTTTAAAGATTTTTAAAGAATAATATAGTAAACATTATTTTCCAAATTTATCCAGCTTATGGGTTTAGTGATTTATTTAGGAATGAATGGGTGTGTGTGTGAGTGATCTTGCATTTCTAGTGGTATGTGGCATATCTTTTTGGCAATAATATTTTAAACATTATTTAGTTGGGCCAGTTTTTGGTACCTGGCTTCTACCTTGGAGTCTCTAGTTTTTAATGTAATATTTATACCCAATTTGTCTCACTACCAGTTGAGTTGACCTGGACTTACCAAATTCCTGAATTCAAAATTATTAGATCCCTTCCTTGGGTGGAAGCAAATGGGTTTTTTTGGTTTTTGAATCTTTAAAATATTTTCCATATTTAAAACTGTTACATCTATGCAAAGAGAAAATGTGTTAAAACTTTGCTTGTTTCAGGATTCTCTAAAGTTTTTTGACCAAGAAGCATCCCCTTCTGTTTTTAAATTTTTTTTCATCTTCCTGAAAGATACTTTGGGAAACTTTGCTCTATACAGTTATACCTTGAAAAATTTTGCTTTGAATTAAGCACATTCCCAAGGGAGACCTTTATTCTGTGCATTAATTTTTTTCTTTGTTCTTGACATTCCACTACTAAATTTGGGGGCAGAGTTTATTATATACTGCTAGGAGAGTGTCTAACATATTATGTACACTTAATAAGTATTTGCTAAATCTTACTGGTATTACAATAAAAGTAACAGCATAGTTATCAGTTAGTTACGTGTTCTTAACTTGTTACTGTGTAAAATACTCTTCTAGTCTGTAGGAAAGTGCTTCCGATGTGGTTGAGAATAATTTACTGCCTACGACTGGTCACAACTTCCAGGACAGAGAGTCAAAGAGTCTGTTGTTTAGACATGATATTTTCCAATCAGCGTGGGTTGTTTTGTTTTGCCTTTTTTTTTTTTTTGGACAATTGGGGGGAATATTTTTCCTGTAATACATTTGTTTTGAAATAAGTTTTTCAGTAACACCTGTGCCTTGAAGCTGTGACATATGCTGAATTTTCTCTTAAAAAAATAAAAATCTTCATTTAACCTATTAGTACCTTGTCAGATAGCAACTTTTGCAAACATTTAAAAAATAGAGAAATATGTAATTGTGTTGTAAATATACAAAGGAATATTGCATAGCAGTTAAAATGAATATACCAGGTCTATATATGTTAATAAGAATAGAAATCAAAAATGTCTCATGAAGATGTCATGTTGTAAAGGGCTATAGATGGTAACATTTATTGGAGTTGAAAAAAAAGGCTTGCACAAAACAATACCACTTATTGTTCTTGAGGCACTGTGGCAATTTTGTTTTAGTGATTCTAAAAGCATGTACTCCATCCAGAGTCAGCATGCATGGAGTTGAAGACCGGCTCCACCACTATTGGTATATGGTCTTGGGAAAATTATTTAATCTCTCTATGATTTAAATTCTCTATCTCTAAAATGAAGATCATAATAATACTTACCTTTTGGTTATTATGATGATTAAATGAGTTCATATTATAGAACTCTTACAAGAATGTCTACACAGAGTAAGCACTATGTTTGCTATCACCATTATTATTATTAGAGAAAGTATTATAATGTGTATTGATGCACACAAAATTTATGAAGTGGGATGCATCTAGGGAGGAAGGGAGAGGGATGGGACAGGGGAATATCACAGACGATTTCAATTTTGTTTGTAATATTTTATTTTCTAAAAAAATAGAAAAGGTCTGTAGCGTCTATTAACACACAATGACATTTGCTAATTTTGAGTGCCAGGCTCATGAACATATTCTAACTTACCTGGTATACTTTATTTTTCTTTATTCTTTGTCTCCTTGGAAGTGAGTAGGTAACCTTTAATTTTTGTCTAAAAAACATTGTTTAGCTGTTGCTTTCATAGAAATTCAAAATTGACTCTAATTTTCAGCCATCTTTATGTTTTAGTGGTGATATGCAACTGCAAAGAGAAGCTTTTCATGAAAAAAAACATCAACAATAGATGATCTTATTCTAAAGAGGGGATAGCCTGCCAAGCAAAGTGGTGTACTTTCTTTAATTAAAAAATTTCATTCACAAACTTCAAAAAATAACAAAAGCAACAAAAGAAAACAAATTAAAAAATACCCCAAATCACATGTAGGCTTTCTTATTAGAGAAATGGAGGACAATTAATACTAGTAATGTCCCTGCTAATAGTTTTCAAGGAAAAAACAATCCCATATTGCTAAAAAAATATCTTAGAATCATAAAAATTCCATCCAAGTGCATGCAATGAATGATCTTGTTTTCCTACTCAGTGCTCATTCTCTTTTCTCCTGGTAACTGTGTATGTTAGAGACTGCTAGTTGTCTCTTGTAACAAGAATTTTAGTTAAGCACAAGGCCATCAGTAAGGACTACATTTCCTGACTCTTGTAGCTGGGCATGGCCAAGTGACTCAGTTCTGGTGAATTGGATGTGAACAGAAGTTTAGTGTGTGACCATTGTATACTTCCCTTCCCTTTCTCCCTTTTTCTGCTTGGGGGAATGTGACCATGGTGGACAAAGCTGCAGTAGCCATTTTAAGTTAAGAGATGGAACGTATGTATTAATAATGGCAAAGCACTAGGATAAAAGAATCCTGGGCCCTGATGTCTTCAAGGAAGCGAGGTGCTTTGTTGCTTGAACTTATATGTGAAAAAGAAATGAACTGATTTTCAAAGCTGTTTTAAATTTTGGATTTCTGCTACTAAACCTGAAGTGATAGCCTAGTTAACACGAGTACTCTCATTTGTTCAGGGACTCACTCTTTTACTCTTGGTCTCCGTTTATGAAAAATGTCTTGATTTCATCTCTGGCTGGAGGAATGGGCTTGGGGCCCAAACTAGGCCAATCTACAGCAATACTGTATATCTATTGGAATGGTTGAGAAAGAAAAGCTCTTTCCACTGGAGCTTCCAAAGGCTAAGCTTCAAACATAGTGCCATTGGTGCCTAAGGCAAAAGCCTGCTTGGGAGTGGAGCCAACTGAAGAGCAGAAGTGAAGGGATGAGCTCAGTTTCCTACTACATCATTTGAAGACTTAGATCTAGTTATGGCCAGAATTATCTACAACTAAGATTTTCAGTTACCTGAACCAATAAATCCCCTTTTTGTTGTTTATTTCAGTGTATGTTTCTAACATTTCCAAGGAAAATTCTTGTATAATAAGGACTGATTTTATATAATCTTTGGAGTTAGTACCCCTAACTTTTTTGAATGTTTTTCCTATTATTTACTATAGCATAACCACTTTTCCCTACACCTGCCCTAATCCTAGCGGCTTCAAATGGCAATTTATTATCGTTGCTCATGTTTTTGTCCATTGAATGAGCTCAGCTGTGTAGTTCTAGCTTGGTTCCTCTCATGTATTGCTGTCAGATGTCACCAGGGTTAGAGGCATCAGAAGATGCATCAGAGATGGACATCCCAGATGGCTTTTTCACTCACAAGTCAGACTTCTTACATGAAGCTTGCTTCTCCAGAGTAAGCATAGCAGAGACCAAGGCAGAAACTGCAAGGCTTATTCTGACCCAGCCTCAGAAGACATGTAGCATTCTTACTTGTTTGTTTCAGGAAAATTGAATTCCCAACCCAGATTCAAGGGGAGGGAATCTCACAGGGCATGAATCCTGAAAGATGTGGGACATATTTAAAGACTAGCTGTTAAAAAAAAATCATTTTTATGCTCAGGAAAACTTCCCCTTTGTGGTCTCAGTAGAAAAATTAATCATGACTCCGAGTTGTAATGCAAGGTTTGAGCACAAGTGGTTGAAAGAACTTCTGTGCTTTGCATGCTTCCAACTATAGCCCTCTCTTCACCTAGGGTAATGGCTTTCCAGCTCCCTCATCATGAAGGGTTGCTTTTCAGCTAAAGCTTTTGTTATCTCTGGAGCAGAACACATTCAAGGTCTGGATACAATATAAGTTTCTCGGAGGCAGTGCTAGATATTTCTTTATAACCCCCCACCTCTATAGACTTTAACATTGTTGTTTTCAGAGAAAATGTTTCCACCTGGTAGATTAAAAACCTCCCAGTACAGGTGGGAAAAATTGTCCTTGATCATAGGAAAAGAACTGGCTAGATTCTATGCTAATCCGAACAGATCTCATTCTGTGTGGGGGCGGAGGGGGGGAACCTCTCAATGAAACACTTTGAGGCAAAAGCTATTTGAATGATTTTTCTGAATGACGTAAGTTTGAGCTCAGGAGAGGCAGATCAAATCCAGAAAAAGAGACTAATGTTGAAAGAGACTGAATGTCCAGCTGGGACTCCTGCTAGTCATAGGCTTGCAATAGAAACTTTGAGAAAATATGGCCTTTTTGAAGTACAATTTCTCCCGGGAAAGTAAAGCAATTTAACTTGAGACAATGAATCACAGAAATGGTCCCCATAATTAACACATAGAGATGTTGGCTAGAACTTGATAATAGATTTGTTATAAGCCTTGGCTCCCTTATTAAGAAGCTTGGGAACCATGGCATGCCTGGGAGCTCACCATTGATAGATACTAGTCTGGGGGCTTAACTGCTTTTGAGCACTTAATAAAGTAGTTATCAATCAGCTAATAAAGCTGTAATTTACCCAATTTCGGAATCTCAGTTTTACAGGGGCTCATGCGGGCCACACTGGTGTTAGATTTCCAGAGGCATACTGGTTGAGGTATTCTCCCTGAGGTATCATGAGGCTAAGGAAATTAGTTAGGGTCCATCTAAAGCAGATTCCATGAGGGAATTCTAAAGTCAGAATCCCAAAGGTATCAGAGAGAAACATCTAGTCCAACAGGGCTAAGAACAAGAAGAAAGCATCTGTGGACTGAACTGAGAGAGAAGCAGGACCGGAAGGAGCGAGAAGTCTTAGGACAAGTACCTCAAATGCAAGAAGTGCCTGTTTCTCACTTTACATGCTAGGGAGTGCATGAGGAATAATGACAACAGCAACAGCAAAACAATATTTAATGAGCACTTAATTTTCACAAAACAACTCTATGATGAAAGTGCTAGTACTATTCTTATGTTTTAGGTGAGGAAACAGAAGCCAAGAGAGCTTAAGCAGATTGCCCAGAGTCCTACATCTTGTATGTGGAGAACAGAGTTGAAATTTGAACTTACATCTGCCTAATCTCAGGGCCCAGGCTCTTAATTGTCTGATCTGTACACTGAGCCTCGGGTGATTAGATCTACTTACAGCATGCACACGGGCTTTGGGTGATGAAACAGATCTTACCTTTCCTATGACTGTCTCCCTTTGAATAATCTCTACAGTTGCCTCCATAGGTATTCTTATACTTGCTGGAAAATGAGTCCTTCCTTTGATTTGTGTGATAGTGTCACCTTTTTCTAGGAATCCTATTCTGTGCGTAACAACTCAAACCACCAAATTATTAAAGAAGACATATATGACAAGTATGTTGCTGTTCATTTACTTAGGGGGGCAGGAGGCATGCATCTACTATGCCATCGTGTACACTTTTCTGATGAATCTTTTATTTGTGGAGTCTGAATCAACTAGTCATCGTGTTAGGTGAGTAGTATTTAGATCTGGCTTATTGTCCTTATGACCTGGAAGCCTGTAAAAATATATATGTTTGCTCTTTCACTCCAGACCTCCTGAATCTTAATCTACAGGATAGAGTACTGCAATCTGGATTTTTTTTTTTTTTAACAGTTTTTCCTCCCCGGGTAATTGCAGTCTTCTTGACTTTCTTTTTTTTCCCCCTCAAGAAGCAGTCTCACTCTGAATCCGTAAATGCAGGAATGAGTGTTACATGTAAGAATAAGTTATAACTATGCCAAGGCCTCAAGGCAATATGGGAATTGTCACACAACTAGCCTGCATGGAAAAGTAGTTTGAGAAAGAAGATGTCTTTGGCTATTTGTACAGTTCTTTTTTTTTTTTATGTTATGTTAGTCACCATACAGTACATCATTAGTTTTTGATGAAGTGTTCCATGATTCATTGTTTGTGTATAACAACCAGTGCTCCATTCAATACGTGCTCTCCTTAATACCCATCACCAGGCTAACCCATCCCCCCATCCCCCTCCCCTCTAAAACCCTCAGTTTGTTCCTTGGGGTCCATAGTCTCTCATGGTTCGTCTCCCCCCTCTGATATTCCTCCCTTCATTCTTCCCTTCCTTCTCCTAATGTCCTCCCTGCTATTCCTTATGTTCCACAAATAAGTGAAACCATATGATAATTGACTTTCTCTGCTTGACTTATTTCATTTGGCATAATCTCCTCCAGTCCCATCCATGTTGATGCAAAAGTTGGGTATTCATCCTTCCTGATGGCTGAGTAATATTCCATTGTATATATTGACTATGTCTTCTTTATCCATTTGTCTGTTGAAGGGCATCTTGGCTCTTTCCACAGTTCTAACGGCAGGGTTACTTACTTCTGCTTCTTCCCCAGGCTGATGTTCCACCATTTCATAACCCATCTTTTCTTGCATGATCTGCTTCTTTTTTTGACTTTTCCTCCAGACTTAAACTTCTCTAGCCCTCTCTCAGTTTCAAAATTCTGAGTTAGATCTGATTGGTATGATTTATCGCTCTCATCCTCATGGGCAGAACTCTAGAATAAGCCCACCTCATAACCTTCCAGTTGGCCTACTTATTGACTAAACTTGGAAAAGCTGTCCTCCCCCACTTCAGTCACCTGTGACCAAGGTAGAAGGGTGAAATAATAATGCATTGCCACCTACTTATAAATAATAATAAAATTAATTAATTAAAATGATGATCTCAACAGGAGGAATAGTGGGTGGGAAGCCTAGAAGGAAGCTGAAGCCTTTGCTGGTATGCTGAGGCTTGATTTATCTGGTGTACACTATTCTTGCTCAGGAAATAAATTCCATGCTGATATAATCTCAAACAGGCAGCCTCCTACCTGATGGTGGTAGCAGGAATTTGGCCTGGGGAAATAAAAGGTGTGTCTGGGACACCTGCCATTATTAAAAATGTATGGGTCAGAGCCTAATCACTGGGTCATTGGATTCTGAGCCCATCACTCAATGTTGACAGTGGAAATTAAATCCTTGGACCACCTGGACAGCATTATGCCTTTTTTACCTTGTTAGAGTTAATATTTCTTTCTTTTTTTCTTTTTTTCTTTTTAATCTCTCTTTTCAATCTCCGAAAAGACTGTAGCATTAAGAACAGACTGTGACACAGGAGTCTCAGTTTGTTCCCAAGAAGGAAAAAGTCATACATGGGGTCATTCTGAATGCCTTCTTGACTAGAACTTAGTTAACTCTAAGCTAATAATTGATTGACTGTCTAATAGAGCTGAATGAATCCCCAGTTTCTAGCACTGATCTTTTGTTTTATGTAGTTCATCTCTTCATGGTAGGCAAACAAAGATGGGCTGTTTTAGAATCATTCCAATTCTTATTGGTCTGATACTTGTGTTATTTTAGTTCCTCTGAGAAACAGACATAAATGCAGAATTAAATGAGCAAGAATTTGACTAAGAGAAACAACTGAGAGAAAATGGGAAGAGAGCCAGGGAAGGTTGGTTAAATTGGCAAAACATTATACAGGTCTGACCCTGGGTGAAGGAGAGAGGCAAGGTAGGAAAGGGGGGGAAGCATCTTAGACTGCAGTGTAGTCCGAATGAAAGGTAGGCAATGTAATCAGGGAGTCCTCAAGCCAAAGTTGCCCATTAGAGGAGTCCTTTATCTGCTAGGAATGTGCCTGCCTTAATGTCCCTGTTTTGCTCAGTCCTCAGTCATTGGTTGGGGGTAGAACATGGCAAGTATGGCCTCAATGCCAATAGAGTGATGGAATGGGGTGCATATTTGGACCAGCAGTCCATCATACTTCCTATAGTCAGAGATCTGAGAGGCACATGGCCACCAAGAAACCCATTCTTACAGGGCAAACCAAAGACTTATGTTTTTTTAGAGGAAGCCCAAGGGCTGTGGCAACCTCTGGATCATTCCCAATTGAAAAGGTCTAAGGAAATCACCTCAGTTCAAGAATCTTTTTTTTGTAGATTTTATTATAATGCAATTATGGCAAGGCCAAAAACAGGAGACCAATTCCCATGAAAAGATAACTTGTTATACTCACAGATCCAAGAGGAGAGTGCATGCCAAACGATGAAGTTCCTATGGGAAAACACTAGGGCAGGGCAGGAGGCAGAGGGAGTGGGGGAAAATATGAACCTTTATTGTGGTTTCTGTGGGAAGGAATGGTCAAGGCAGGGTAAACAAGTTTAGGATTGGCTAGTTTGAATAATTTTCATGGGCCCTGGATTATAAGAGCTGGGCCTAGTTGACTGTGAACTGGCTTTGAGGAGAGCAGAGCAAGAGGATATGAGCTTGATAAAGGAGGTGGTGGGGTTGTGGGTACTGGACTGGTTGGTTTATATATGAAAGACATGCTTGAAGTCAAGTCTTCTACTGTCTCTAGGAACTGGCTAACCCTGGGAGGGGCAATCCCTCCACAGCCAGCAAAGCCTCAAGATGTTAAAGAATCAATTATAGAAACTAGAAAATATGGTTATTATAGCATTGCGTCCTTCTCTTTAGAGATATTTGTTTAACCTCTAACATCTCCAGTAAAGCCTGGGATTAGAATGTTGCAGGCTGATCCAAGTATTAAAAGCATCCCCCATCCAGTCCATTGACCTCCCAGATCTTTCTTAGGTTAAGTTTTTGACATCTGTCTATATCAGGCCTATTATGATAATTTAAAAAGTAACCTAGAAAAAGGCCCTTAGAGGACTGGCTGGAGAGAAAATCTCAAGGAGAGATTGGAGATAATTCCAAGGGCTAAAAAAGCAAAGAAAGTATTACAGAAATACTAAAAAGGAGAGAAAACTTTGCAAGTACCAGCAAAATGAAATAGGTTCTCCTTGTGGTTGAAAGATAAGGAATGAACAAGAAATGGCCTTAGAAAAGTCTGGAGATTGAGCATTCAGCGGGAAATGTAATTTCTTACTTAAATGTTTATTTTTCCCTTTAGACTTTGAGCTCTAAGAGGGCCAGCTCTAGATCTGTTTACCTGGTTGTCACGAGCCTGGCACATTATAAGTTTTCAGTAAATGTGGGGAAATAAATGAATGAAGGAGGCAGACAAACTAGCAAAGATGCTCTGAGGTTTAAATTAGGAAGGAGCCCATAGACTGAAATTCCTCCAGGAAAAGCATGTAGTGCTAGTGGATGAGGGTGATGTGATTGGCATTCAATGAGATGAGATAAGATGGCCCTGAGATGGCTCTGCAATATCCTGCCTACATGTTACTATAGACTAGTTTTCAATGCATGGATCACCTAGGAATTTCCTTCCATTTAACATGTTAATAGACTTTTCTGGAGAGAATATTGGTCTTGAATTTTAATTATTCCTGGGAGTGCCTAGAAAATGGTAATGTGCCACCAAGAACAGTCATGAAACTAATTCCCTGAGGAAATGCAGTTTGAAATTGCAGTGTCATTAAGTGCTACATATTAAATCAATCCTGGCTAATTAGGGCTTCCTGTTTCTAGGGTAAGCAAATCTTATGATGGTGTCTTCCTGTCCATCAGTCAAGGAATATTTATTACATCTTTAACCTGTCTCATTTGTAATGACCAATAGTTGGCAGACGTGCTGCCCTGCTCTGCTCTTGCATTCATGGTAGACTTGGAGATGTTCATGTTATGAGTAATCACAGTTCTTTTCCTCTTGGAGATCAGAGAAGGTCCAGGATCCGTCTCACCATGGAATTTGGAGCAGCAACAATGGACCGTTCAGAGTTAGGACTCAGGATGTTACTCAAGAATGGAATACAAGGTTCTTCACAAAAGACAAAGATTGGCATTAATGATTCTCTACAGTTTCACCTTTGCCTTGTGAAGCTTATCTTGTTCTTTGACCTGACCTTCCCACTCATCTGTTGCTGATAAACCACCTAGAGACTATAACCTGGCAGGGTATTTGCCTTCCATCTTCATCTGCTTCATGAAAACTAATATCTTGTTCAAGACTCCCCTGCACCACTTTCTCTGGAGTTTTAATACCGCACCCTTTTCTCTTCCGCTTTCCCACACCCCAAGGCAAAATTGACATCTCTTCAGTGCCTCCACTCTATTTCTGTGGAAGACTCTTGGAGCCTTATAGTATGTTGCTTGTTCCCCTATCTGTCCTCTCCAGTGGCAGTGATTTCCAGGGTAGATACTGTTACACACCAATAGAGATGGACACATGTACATATGTAGGTATATATGTATGTATGCACTTTGTTTCTATTGAATGAATAAACTAACATAACTTTTGTATGCTTTTCTAATTATTAGGGATTGATTGGTAAATATTTATTTCCATTTTTCTCATCCTATGTTATTCCTCTTGTGATAAATACTAATTTGTTTCCTCAGCCATTGGAAATTCCATAGTCATTCCATTATTCTTTCTGTAATCCAAGAAATAATAAAAGAATAAATTTGATTACATTTCACAGTCTGCAATGCATATTTATGTTCTTGTTAGGTAGCAGGACAAGTATGACTTAACTATTTTTTGTTAATTTTAATGAATGAATTTATGTTACTTTAAAAAAAGTTTATGAATTTTTTCCCTAAAATTACATGTTAGAAGCACTTCTAGGGACAATAATAAGAGAACTAGATGTTGCAAAGGCCTCTATAAAACAAACCACTAAGACCATAATTGAAAAATATGAGCAAACCCCCTTCAAAATATTGTAGAAATGGATATTCATAAATCTGGGTATATGCATGTATGTGAAAAATAATGATAGCTGGAGGTGACTGAAGTGGCAAAATTCAGATTTTCTGGGAGAAAATTCACAAACAGCCTGACAGGCTTAAGGTAGATGGCAGGTTACTAAGAGATCAAACTATGACAAGATTTATGGTCTAGTCTGTAGGCATTCAAAGATGATGTAGTCTGATAAGCCCTGTACCAAGAGAAGAGCAGATGATGTAAAAGTTCAGGCAAGTACCTCATTTTTTATGAGGAAAATTCGTATTTTACTTGAAAATCCTATTGATCCAGAAATATTTGGTATGTGGGGTTTGGCTAGGCAATGAAGAATGAGCTCTACATGAACACATCAAATGAGGGAGGATGGTTTGTTGTGTCAATACAATGTCAAACTTCTACACACACTGTTGGTAGTATTTGATCATTGATCCTCCTGGGTCTCAGATGGAGTGCTTCATATTTAACACATGGAGGTCATAAAGGCAACATATTTAACTGGTAATACACATTACTAAGGGACAGATGCCCTCCATGCCCTCTCTCTGTCTTATTTAACCAGATTGTGTTGATAGCCAGAGGTGATTGTTTGAACTGGAGCTGGTTTAACAAGAAGTCTATAGGTATGTTAGCAGTTGTACTTACCTGGATTAGACTTTATTTGAACAGGGGCCTTGGAAGGTGTAGAGGGAGACCAAACCTGCTAGAAAGAAACTGTGGAAGGCTAGAGTCCCCATCAGGGACTATAGTAATGGTCTCAAAGTAGGTGGAAGGCTTGAGGCTGCCTTGAATGAAACTGAATTGTCAAATGAAACTTGCATGATCCTCTTGATCAACTTCTCCAAGAATTTTACTTATTTAGTCCAAGGATTCCAGTCCTAATTCTAAGAGAAGGAAGAGAAGAGAAGAGAAAACTGGAAAAAGATCAGTCTGGTAGCAGGACCTAGGTTTTACATAGGTTTCATCTTTCATACCTAATGGTGTTACTGTTGAAAATGATCTTCATGGTTTGATGCCTTCTTGTACCCTGCTGCTGTAATGCCATTGCTGGTCCCAATCCTTCTGCAGGAGAAGTTATTCTTCAAGAGTTAATTTCTTCACTCCCTCTAGGGTTATGCTCTGCAAAGAGTGCTCTTTTGGGGAGGCTCCCAAGGTTGTGGTTCTCTAAATGATATTTTCTCTTACTTAAAGAGAGACCCAGGAGCCAGGGAGACTGGCTGGACAGGAGAGAATTCCAATCTTGGTAATGTGCTTTTCCAGAACCAACTCTTCAAAGATACTCTTAGATTTCTCTCTTTTTATAGCTAATAAAACTGAACTCCACAGAATCGAAGTGATTTGCCCGTTCGTTAAATGCTGAGCCATGACAAATTTGTGGGTCTGCCTCTCAGTCTTCCCTTCTTGCTACCATCCAGGCTGCTTGCAGTCTACTGTGCATGCACACTCATTAGAAAGCAGTGATCTTCAGCTGGGCATAGTGTAAGAGGCTTGTCCTGATACGTTCCTCTGTGCTTTGTTTGCCTCTGCAAAACCAGGCTTGCTGGGGGTAGTACACAAAGAACAGAAAATGAATAATTTATATTTCACTCTTTCACAGAGGCTCCCCACTGGGTTGCTTTCTAGGAAAAATATCCCTGGCTTGCTGTCTCAGTGTGAGAGCATGTGCCAGGCCCAGCCCATTGTCCCCCTCTTCACACTGTCTGAGATATTACCCAGACAGAAATATCAGGCTCCTGGGCTTGATTATTGTCTTTTTATTTTGGTCCCTGGACAAAGGGAATGCTTTCTATCATTCATGGGCGAAACCTCATTTTCTTAGTGTTTAGTTGCTGTCAAAATGACCCAGATAGCTGGTAAGGCTATGGTGGTGCTTCTAAGAAGACCACCAGAATTCTTATTTAATATCTTCCTTGCATAGCTACTCCCAGCTGTCAGAATTATAGACTGAGATTTCACATAAATCTTAGGGACTTTTTTTCCATTTTCTTCCTACCCATTGTTCTAAATGAGTTAACCAGGATGTCCACCATTCTTTCCTAAGAGAAAATAATTGTCTACAGAGTATGTTGAGTGGCCAGCTCTGGGCTGCTGTGTTCTTTACCATATGACTTCATTTTGCTCTGAACAAAGTTGCTGGGATCAGATGTAAGGATCTGACCCAAATGTAGACAAACCTTAAGCTAACTGGTGGTCTATGATATAGCTTAGTGTTAAAAGCTCAACTAAACAATACTTTTTATGAGATAATCAATTTCTGTTGTGCACTTTTCTCTGCTATGGAACAAATCACATTATAAGCAGTGGGAACATAAAGAAGGCCCATAATAGACATGAGTGAGCAGTTATGAGTAAGTTAAAGTCATGAAGAAGCAGAAACTATGAGTAAGCAGAGAATGGGATTGAAATGGGAATCAGGTAGAAGTAAGAAGAGAAGCAGACACAGAAAGAGAAACAGGCAGAAATGGTAGCTGAGAGCTTAGCCACATTACTGACAGCCTACCTGAGAATAAAATCCCCAGACTTGTGCTGCTGAGGTCCCTAGAGCTTCAACAAGTACAAGAATTAACTTTTGTTATGGTTTCCTTAGGTATGGCCATATTGCAATTTCTATTCATGAATATCTGGCAAATGTTTCTTTACCTTATTGCCACAAATATCCTTATAACGTGAATTAGCCTGAATGGAACTCTGTGTTTTGCCACTAAAATAATAGAACATCTTTCATTTCCTACCTCATTTAATATAAGAATATCATCTACAACATCCCCTGCAAATATCTGTATATTTTCCACTTAAAGGACCTATAAGAGTGAGGTGTTCTACATCACTAGAAGACCCACCCCATTTTTAATCACTTTGGAGAATCAGTCTTGAGACTGTTTTCTACAAATGCAGTCCCTCCATAGTTTTCCATGCTCATCTTGATCCACCCATTATCCTTGAACTCAGTTACAAAGTGTTTTTTGGTTTGTTTGTTTTCTTTTCTTTTGTTTTTGTTTTTAATTTTCAACTTTCCTTTATGAAATTTGTTGAAGCTTAACCTTAAGCTGTTGTCATCCTTCAATTTTATTTTCCATTTTAGAATGCATCCCCCCGGTAATTGACTCCATGAAGACTCGGTTCTTATATGTTGAT
Organism: Zalophus californianus; assembly: GCF_009762305.2. Taxonomy (NCBI): domain Eukaryota; kingdom Metazoa; phylum Chordata; class Mammalia; order Carnivora; family Otariidae; genus Zalophus; species Zalophus californianus. The sequence goes on from NC_045605.1 coordinate 81,403,844, forward strand.
GGTCTCTAATGTATGCATACCACCTCCTGATCCTAAATTCTCTTTTGTTGTAAAAACCCATTTATTGCCATGACCGAACTATCTATATCCCAGCTTTAAACTTACAATTTTAGTACTTTAAGCCTTGATCTCTGATCTTAAAATTTTACTTAGATGAAGAATAAAACTTTTGGAAGAAAGCAAAACCTCTGTAGAGCCTAAGGAGATATCCTATGAAAAAATTACCTTTCTCTTGCCTTGGTAAAAATATTGACCACATACATTTCAATTCCATTTATATCATAAAGTTATAAATCTAAAGACTACTCACAGAGATGGTTATGGGGGAGTCTGTGTCTACCATGACTTCATACCTTTAAATTAAACAACCTATCACCACATCATTCAAACAGAGCTAATAAAACATGAATATTAGGTGGGCCAATGGGTTCAAACATGGTAATTATCTTGCCTCTCTGGCTTTGCTTCTGTCTCTATTGTTTGTGTTCATTACTGTTCAGTTTCTACCTAGCTCTAGAGCCTCTTATATTTGTCTCCAATGTTTTCATGTCCCAAACTTTCCAACATATTTGGTTTCCGTTTTTGATGCTTAGGATGCCTGGGGAAATCTTTTGCACTCTGGTTTGTTCTGCTCCTGGATACTCACAGTAACTCCCTGGCATTCATTCACTTCCCCTTTCCCTAGGAACATAAAAACCATGAAGAGTTAAGTGAAAGTGGTAACTTGAAGAAAGTTCACTATGCTATTGTTGCTACCTTACAAATGAGCTGCAGATTCCTGGGAGGGCCTGAGAGGCCATGGATGGCTTAGAGTAAAAATAGAACTTGGGTTTTGATTTACCTTTGACTTCTAAAGGTTTAAATCAGATTAGCTCCTAGGAGTCAGAAAACAATATGGCTCTGCCAAGGGACGCCACATGGATAAGGTTCAGACAAGGTATGAAAACAGAACAGTGGCCTTGTGCTTGGTTCTTATTTCTTCCCATAAGAATGTAAACTTGTATTTTGTAAGCTCTACCTTTTTGAATTTTGCTTATTTCTCTTTGTGTGTACATGTGTGTGAGTGTGTGTGTTTGCTTTCATAATGTCTTTACAAAATTCCAGCCATGATCAGTTTGTGTGTACATGTGTGTGAGTGTGTGTGTTTGCTTTCATAATGTCTTTACAAAATTCCAGCCATGATCAGTTGAAATAAGAATAAAAGAAAGGGTCATGATTCCATTTTGTTTTTAAATATTTGTTATTTAAATAAATATTGTTAATGCCTACTACATGTCATGACTGTGCCCGGTGCTAGGGTTAACAGGATGAAAAAGACAGATACAATTCCTGCCCTCACAGGATATAAAGTCCATAAATGTTCTGTAGGACAAGGAAAGGAGGGAAAGCCAGAAAACCCAAAGGGACAGAGCATGTTAAAGTGACAGAATCCAAAGAGAGAAGAGATATCTTAGAGACTAAAAGCTGAAAAATCTTTGTATAGTTCCCATTGGCTTCCTTTTCTATAACAGTTGGCTTTCTCAAGAGCACTCTTAGCTGGGCTTTGAGAAGATTTTATTCAAAGTGATTCTCTTATAGTCTTGAACCCTGCCTTCTTTGCATACAGAAGGTTTCTTAGTAGTTCTAATACAGGTTCTATCCAGTTGGCCTCTAGTTTCTGCCCATATGTAGGTCCATCTTCGTGTCTCTTTTAACAATGAATGATATGGCTGGCCTTAGCATGTTCTCTTTCATCTTTGTAACTTGTCTTAGTCGGCAAGTGACTCTAAAAAAATGTAACCAGTGATGTGGTAGTAAATGTTTAGTTCCCAGCTCTATGAAGAAGAGTATGTGTAGGTATAGATATGTACATATATACATGTTTATAAGTTTATTAAAAATTTTACTAACATCAAGCACGTGAATTACAAATAATAGAATATATGACACTTTTGTCATAAATTCTATATCCAGAACTGATTCTCACAGAGTGTTTTTTTGTTTGTTTGTTTTTGCTAAACCCTTTCATCCTTACCTGCACTGTGGTTTCAGTTGATGAATGTCTATAGTTCCAACATGAATGCTCCCTGGTATTTTCATTTCCATTAACTAATAATACGGAAGTGAAGAAAAATGAAGAAGTATGTTGGAATTTTATTCATTTGTCAGTGATGAGTACAGCTTATTTGCTGAATTTGATAAAAGTTTTAGAGTACAGGAAGATTATTTTCTCAAACAGTTATAGACATAACATGCTGTTAAAGTGTAATCTGTATTATTAACTTTTTCTCCAGCACATTCTTAAGTCTCAATAGTCAGCAAAACAATAAATCAAGCCCTGACTTGTATTTCGATGCTGTGGAAATGCCCACCATGGCTGCTTTTAAGCTACCAACATGATATCACTGAATGCAGATTTGGGAAGGAATGTGTGGCAGTATACCGTTACAGAGTATTTCTACTTTACAGCTATCATAAATGTAAATAATCTCAAAAGCACATATTATATCAAACATAGTAAAGTCATTAGGGGTGGTGGGTTTTGAGGACTTATTGACTTAATAAGTCATATTAAATTAATATTATTTAATTATAAATTTATATAATAAAACTTTTAATAATAGCTATGTATAACAATCAGCTTGCCAAATTCCTGGAAATTTAACAACAAGCTGGCTCCAGCACACCACTCAATCTAGTAGCCCTTTGGCTTTAGCAGAGTGATCCTCAGTCTTAATTCCCAGAGCAGATTGAGCAAGAGTAATACAATCAGTGGTATGGCTTTGCAATTATATATTATCGTTTCATATCTTCATCCCTATTTTGAGACTTTTAAGATTTTAGAACTCCAATTTGCAAGCTGTGTGCAATTCTAATTTGGAGCCTATGCAAGGACTTTTGTTGTGCTTTCTTCGAGGTAAGCTTTTCACCTTGCAACAGTTTCAGAAAGAAAGAAGAGACACTGGGTCCAATTTGCACAGTAACTCCCTGCTGCATAGATCTTGGTCCCTAAAGAGGTCCTTGAAGCTTTGTCCCTTTAATGGGAGCAGAGGCTCCAATCAGGAGTTGTGGCAAATGGGGTCAGGGCTTACCTGGTTGAAGAGGCAAGGTTTAGGCAGGAAGAAGAATGAGGAGGACTAAGTCTTTTTTGCTAGTGTTAGAATGTTTTTGAAATTCCAGTCTTCTTGAAAATGCGTGATCAAGGAATGCACTAATGAATAGATAGTTCTGGGGGGAAAGAATGTCGCATTATTGATAAAATGGTAATTCAGATGTCAGCTAAGTTTATGTGCCCCTTGAAACTTTAGAAGTATCAACTGAGGCTCTATAACTCATATCCATGTGGAAATGGCTCTAAAAGAAATGCAGTCCTGCTGACACCTGGATTTTGGAAGCCCATTTTGGACTTCTGACCTCCAGAACTATGACGATAAAAGTACGTTGTTTTAAGCCACCGGATTTGTGGTAATTTGTGGTAGCCCAAGAGGAAACTCATACACCCTCTTTTCTATCTGCAGGGATTTCACATAGAGATTTTCCCATGAACATAAAAGGCAGCACAGAATTGCTGATGGGTCTACTTTTCAGTTGCTCCAATTTTGGGGAACGCACTCAATATCCCCACAAAGTGACCCAGTCTCTATCTGTGGCTTTGGTCATGTAGTTGGATTTTGTTCTCTGATTTCCCATGCATCAAATGAGAGGAGTCACTTTTCCTGGCACCTCACCATAATATCCCCTCAAGTTACTAAAGTAGCCTGGAGAATCACCTTCATCCTAAACAGCACAAGCAAAAGCCTGGCAGTGGAAGAGCTTCTTCGAAGCCACAGCTCAGGCTGCTCGGCAGCATCTATGTGACAGCTCCATTAGAGGGGTGTGTCACACAGCCATTATCCAGTCACATCTTAAGTGCAGCCCGCTGGGCTCAAATACCACTTTAGGAAGCAACAAATAATTTTCTGTTATTGGCGAGGGTCGCCGCGAGTCTCCTCTGCTCTTTGGCACTTGTTTCCACAGCCCATTGCTGTTACAAAATGAAAACCCAGCATTAAACGTTTAATTCTGAAATATATTTTCTCAAGAGGTGTTTGTTTGAGCTCCCTGGATTTTGAAAGTTTTTTTTCCCCCACCCTTGGCTGCAAGCTCTCTCAGCCTTAGGCACCCCTGCTGCTGGTCATTGAACGATGAAGGATGAAATGATTGCTTTCAAGAGTGGGTAATCACTGGTCTCAACACTCCATCAAATAGCATCAACAGCAGAGGGCAAGTGGGGAAGCTGTCTTTACTTGCCTGAATGCTGGAGGCTGTAGCTGCTACCTATAGTCAGGAGCTCCAACCTTATCCTGCACACTGGGTAGGAGTTACCATGTAAGCAATTTCAGGTTGAGCTAGGAGACTAATTATACCTATTTGCGGGATTTATAATCAGTGCTTTGATGACATTCAAATCTGGGTTGGAATTGCAAGTTTTGTACTTCCTAGCTGTGGATATTAGACAAGGTACCTCTCTGGAACTTCAGGATCCTTGCCTGTTGAATGATAATAATACCTCCTGTTTGACAGTTTCTTATGAAGATCAGAGATAATATGTGGTGTAAAATGCCTAGTACAGTGCTTGGCATAGAACTGAGGAATTACTTAGGAAATCCTAATTCTCATTATTAGTAAATATTGAAACAACTTCTGCATTAGTCTCCTCTTGCATTGATTGTTAGCTTATTGGCTTCATTTTGTCAGATGAGGAAGGTAGAGCCCAGGAAGTTTTAGCAACTTGCTCAAGTTTTAGATAGCATGCCACTGGCCAGAGCCAGTTCTTTTGCTCAATGCTTTGCAAAGTGGCTCAGCATCACTTGGGAGCTTGATAAAGAAAGAAAGAAAGAGAGAAAGAAAGAAAGAAAGAAAGAAAGAAAGAAAGAAAGAAAGAAAGAAAGAAAGAAAGAAAGAAAGAAAGAAAGAAAGAAAGGAAGGAAGGAAGGAAGGAAGGAAGGAAGGAAGGAAGGAAGGAAGGAAGGAAGGAAGAAAGAAAGAAAGAAAGAAAAAGAAAGAAAGAAAGAAAGAAAGAAAGAAAGAAAGAAAGAAAGAAAGAAAGAAAGAAAGAAAGAAAGAAATGCTAAATCTTAGGCCCTATCCATAAAGTCAGCATCTCTGGGGACAGAACCCAAGAACTGATGTTTTAACATGCTCTCCTGGTGTGCCTAGGTGGCTCAGTTGGTTGAGCATCTGACGCTTGGTTTTGCCTCAGGTCATGATCTCATGGGTCATGAGATCTAGCCCCATATTGGCTCTGTGCTCAGTGGGGAGTCTGCTTGAGGATTCTCTCCTTCTGCCTCCCCCCGGCAGCTAGTGTGTATGTATGCATGTGCACGTTCACTCTCTCTGTAAGATAAATAAATCTTAAAAAAATAAATGCTCTCCTGATAACTCTTAGGTTCAAGAGGCACTGTTTGATCTCATGACCCAGATCTCATTCCAGTATAGCTTGCTGACTTTCTAGCTTCAGCTCCAAACTGTTGCTGTCATCCTGGACAATTTAATCTAAAACTAAACAGATATGACAGACCATGTTGGGACCCAAATGGAATCAGCCTCTCTCTTTTTCCCTCTCTCCTTCCGGTCCACACATAGACATACTCATGTGAAAGTAAAAATGCTGCTGACCAAAAACTGTATTAGCTGTAGTGGAAGGACAACTAATAGGAATCTCTTTGATGTGACACCAAAAAGAACCATGCTGCTGGAGCAATACAGTGGGCATAAGTGGAAATATGTGCTTTGAGCTCACCCCATGTTGCCTGGCATTTGGCAAGATGACTGAAGACAGCCAGGCAATGCAGTGGGTGGCAATGGCGGGAAATGCTGTTGACTCATGGGCCTGATGTCGGATATTTAGATGACTGATTGATGTTCAGAGCTCCATCTGCTTATTTCATCAAGCCTCAGAGACTTCCTCTTGGCCTTTCCATTAAAACCAGTAACTTTGGAGACTGTGGGTAATAGTGATTGAGAGCCTGAGCTTGAAGTCAGGCAGACTTGGGTTTGAATCTTTTCTCTGAAGCTTGCTACATGATCCTGCACTCTACATTTATTCTGAGTCTCAATGTCTTCATCGCTTTGGAGGAGGGATCAGCAAACTTTTTCTGAAAACTTCTGTCTCAAATAATCAACCCTGCCACTGCAGCATGAACATAACCATAGCTAATATGTAAATGACTGGTGTGGCTGTGTAATGAAACTATTTTTACAATAGACAGTGGGCTGGATTTGGACAGCAATTCATAGTTTCCTGACCCCTACTCTAGAGGAAATAACTGTTTCTTTTTACATTTATTTTGAAGACTAACTGTGATTATCTATCTATCTATCTATCTATCTATCTATCTATCTATCTATAACCTGGTATAAAGTACATATACAACAATTAGTATTTATTATATTTGTAGGCTATATCAAAATGGCACATTGGTACGTATTTGAAAAGTGAGAGCTAGATGACAGAAACGATGTTCTAAGTAAGGACGAGATTATAAACCTTGTTTTTAATTAGCTATTCCTCCCTGTTAGGATCTAGGGATATATAGGCTGATGATGATAATGTTAATGATGATTATAAGAAGGAGGAGAACAGGAAGAAGACACATATTAAGTACTTGCTCTAATCTGGAATTATTCTCAGTACTTTACCAGTACTTTATTTAATTCTCACAAATAACCCTATTAGTTATATACTATCTTTAGCCCCCTTTTATATACAAGGAAATCAAAGCACAAATTGAGTAATTTGCTCAAGATAACACAGCCAGTAAGTGGCAGGTCTGAGATATGAACTTAGTCTGGTCTCAGAGCTAATTCTCCTACCCATTAGGCAATACTGCCTCCCTAATGCAACTTGAAGGCACACTGCCCTGATGATACACACTGAGTACTAAAGAGAAGAAGTGCCCCAGTGGATGCCTAGCCTGCATGGCTTTCAACCCTGAACTATTTGAGGTATGCTCTTGTGTGGGGTTTCCAGCTCCTTTGCTGTCTACCCCCCTCCATTCTCTCTTTAGTCTCTACATAGGCCAACCAGTCTGATGTTCCTTTTGGGGACTTGCTTTTGGCTCTGCACCCTGGCTCTATCTCCCTTGCTTCAAAACATCACAGACACTCTCATAATGATGCTGACAGTGTCTCTGCTGACTCCCATCAACACACTTACTTCTTTTTCACCAGAACCCCTGCTCTTTTATTGGGTACTCAGTAGTTCTGAGTGGAGATATAGAGACACAGAAGATGAGATTCAACCTCAAGACATCAACTAGGGTTTCCCCAAGATACATGGCAAGGAGTTTCTAAAGAGTCTGGTGTCCTGTCTCAGCATTTACTGAGCACATCTACAGCTGTTTGTCCTGTGTCCCATGTCAGTGCTCCACCTGTTCATGAGGCTTAGGTATCTCTGATGGCTTATCTTTCTCTTCCAGGCAAATGGAGGGCAACGCTGAGGACTGGAGAGGGACTATTCTTGGATTCTTCTCAGATTCTCCTTTGCTCTGGTTCTGGGTCCTGGTATCAAGATTTCCTGGTCTGTGATATCTTATAATCCAAAAGGGAATTTTTTCTCCTACCCCATACACACACCAAAGGGCCACAGCTAGCATGGGCATTCTTGTTTCAGCTGTTCATTTGGAGGAAAGTATGACTAACTCTGCCTACTCTTATTGAAAGGTAGCAAAGCAAAGAAAAATAGTTTAATTATAATGTCACGATGCTGGATAATAATAATGACAATAACTACACTTACAGGGTTCTCTATGTGCCAGGCACTGTTCTAAGGTACTAGACGTCTTTTCTTACCAATGACAAATTCATTAGTCAAGATCAAGTGCGATTCAGCATTAAGAACATAAAAGCCAAATGGCCAAAAAGAGGGAACATTCAGAAATTCAGACTAGTTATTAATATGAGAGTAGAACCATTAAGGTCAGAGGAGGAGTAAGAAGTGCTAGGGACAGAATAAATTATAATGTTGGAAACTCTGGTCCATGCTGGGCAGATATCTTGGTGACAGGGTTATGAGGAGGATAGAGGGTAGAAAATAAGAAATGTAAACTTTATAGAATAATTAATATGTGATATGTATTTTGTACACAAAATGTGATTTAGCTCTCCCCTATCAACACAGTCTTGGTCAGCTTGGGCTGACACAAGAAAATACCATAGACTGGGTGGCTTAAACAACAGACATGTATCTCATAGCTCTGGATTGTGGAAGTCCAAGACCAGGGTGCCAGGATTGTTGGGTTCTGGTGAGGGCGCTCTTCCTGGCTTATAGATGGCCATGTTCTCACTGTGTCCTCACATGCCCTTTCCTTGGTGCATGTGCATGGTTAAAGAGAGAGACAGACAGAACTCTCACTCTTCCTCTTCTGATAAGGTTACCAATCCTATCAGCTTAGGATCTCACCCTTATGATTCATTTAACCTTACCTACCTCTAAAAAGTCCTATCTCCAAAACCAGTTACATTGGGGTTACAGCTTCAACATAATGAATTTAGGAGGGACACAACTCAGTCCACAGCAAACACTATGAGAAAAGTATTCTTAATTTTAGTTTATAGTTGAGAACTAATACTTAGAGGAAGGGATAACTTATCCATGTCCTTACATAAAGAATATGGTAAAGGGAGTTTCAAACCCAGGAGCTCTGACTCCTGAGTTTTCCTTCCTCCTCAGCCACGTCGGGGGATAGTGTGTGCAAGGCCAAGGAGAGCCCTCTGTGGTCCTGGGGGCTGAGCTAGGCCTCAGTGGACTTGCTCCTATGTTAATTTTTCCCAGCGAGGTGTGACTTCTCAGATGAGGAGATTGGAAATGTGTTTTTCCTCTTTTCTTTTCTCTGCTTTTCTTAGATTATTGGTTCAAGCAGATGTTCTGCCACTTTGTAGAGAAATTAGCAGGCCCTGGAGATACTGAGTGGACTTCTGTGATTTTCTCCTGCCTGTGCCAGTGAGAATGAGCCTTTTGCTCTTTCTCTTTCACCCAGTGCCGCCAGGATTGTTAATGAAGCCTGCACCTCTCTGGTGGCAGTGGTGGCCATCTGCCCTCTAGGCCATCTATCTGGTTGGCCGTAAGTAAACTTTCATTGTCTGTGGCAATAAATCCAAGCTGGGAGCCTCCCTGACAGAAAGAACTTTTACAATCTCAGCTGTCTTCTCCATAATGTATCTTCAGAGTGTCTTTTCGCCATGCCAGGAATTTGTAGGTGATAACTTATCTCTCTTTATCCATTCAGCTTGGAAGTGTGCACATGGGCATTGTTCACCTTGTCAGGAAGAATCAGCTTTTCCATGAGAAAAAGAGGGTGAGAAAGCTCAAAGCTAGGTCAGCCGTGGCCACATTCTTCAGTGCTAGCTCTAGACAGGCAGGCATGGGAAACTAAGAATAGATCTGCAAATAGACCTTTAAAAAGGTACACAGAAAATGAAAATTAAGAGAAGAAATAGAGTGCCATTTCCTTTAATCAGACTGGTAAAAAAAATTTTTAAGACAGCAAAATATTCAGTTTTGGTGAGATTGCAGTGAAATGCTCAATGTATTAATTTTCACAGCTTTTTTTGGTGGACAACATGGCATCATGTCTCAGAAGTCTTCAAAAAGCACCTTCCCTTTGGGAAATACAAATTCAAAACCACAATGAGCTACCCCCTCACACCAGTCAAAATGGCTAAAATTAACAACTCAGGAAACAACAGATGTTGGTGAGGGTGTGGAGAAAGAGGAACCCTTTTACACCGCTGGTGGGAATGCAAACTGGAGCAGCCACTCTGGAAAACAATATGGAGGTTCCTCAAAAAGTTAAAAATAGAACTACCCTGTGACCCAGCAATTGCACGACTAAGCATTTATCCAAAAGATACAGAAATAGTGATTTGAAGGGGCACCTGCACCCCAGTGTTTATAGCAGCAATATCCACAATAGCCAAAAATATGGAAAGAGCCTAAATGTCCATCAACTGATGCATGGATAAAAAATGTGGTGTATACACACACACACACACACACACACACACACACACACACACACACACACACACAGGAATACTACTCAGCTATCAAAAGAATGAAATCTTGCCATTTGCAATGATGTGGATGGAACTAGAGGGTATTATGCTGAGTGAAATAAGTCCTAGAAAGACAAATACCATAGGATTTCACTCATATATGGAATTTAAGAAACAAAACAGATGAACCTAGAGGAAGAGAAGGAAAAATTAAATAAGATAAAAACAGAGAGGGAGGCAGGCCATAAGAGACTTTTTTTTTTAAGGAATTTCTATTTTTTTTATTATGTTATGTTAATCACCATACATTACATCATTAGTTTTTGATGTAGTGTTCCATGATTCATTGTTTGCATATAACACCCAGTGCTCCATGCAGAACGTGCCCTCTTTAATACCCATCACCAGACTGACCCATCCTCCCACCTCCCTCCCCTCTAGAACCCTCAGTTTGTTTTTCAGAGTCCATCGTCTCTCATGGTTCATCTCCCCCTCCATTTCCCCCCCACTTCATTCTTCCCCTTCTGCTATCTTCTTCTTTTTTTAACATATAGTGTATTATTTGTTTCAGAGGTACAGATCTGTGATTCAACAGTCTTGCACAATTCACAGCGCTCACCGTAGCACATACCCTCCCCAATGTCTATCACCCAGCCACCCCATCCCTCCCACCGCCCACCACTCCAGCAACCCTCAGTTTGTTTCCTGAGATTAAGAATTCCTCATATCAGTGAGGTCATATGATACCTGTCTTTCTCTGATTGACTTATTTTGCTCAGCATAACACTCTCCAGTTCCATCCACATTGTTGCAAATGGCAAGATTCCATTCCTTTTGGTGGCTGCATAATATTCCATTGTGTATATATACCATCTCTTCTTTATCCATTCATCTGTTGATGGGCATTTTGGCTCTTTCCACACTTTAAGCCATAAAAGACTCTTACCTGTCGGGAACAGACTGAGGGCTGCTGGAAGGGAGGTGGGTGGGGGATGGAGTAAATGGGTGATGGGCATTAAGGAGGGCACTTGTTGGGATGAGCACCGAGTGTTATATACAATCACTAAATTCTACCCCTGGAACTAATAATACACTATATGTTAATTAACTTAAATTTGAATAAAATCTTGAAAGGAAATAAATAAATAAATAAAATGGTAAAAAACATGAAGAAGTAAAAAGCACCTACCCTTTGAAACAGATGATCCACTTTAAAAAATGTATTCTAATAAAATAGTCATGCACTTGCACAAAGATTTTGCTATGAGACATTTATTATAGCAATTATAATAGTGAAAATTGGTATAACTAAATGCTAGTGATTGCATAGTTAATTTGTGGTACATTAACTCAGTGGAGTAATAGCCAGGCACTGAGAACCCGGTATATTAAATATTTGTTGACATAGAAAGATATTTACAATACATTTCAAGTTAAAAGTAGGTTAAAAGTCAATATATACAATATGATTTATTATACATACTGTATGTATTATATACACTTAAAGATTGGAAAGTTATATGCCTAAGTTATTCAATAACCATATATGGGTACATGATTGCAGTTTTCTTTACCTTCCTATATTTTTATTAAAAATTTTAATACAATAAACAGGTCTCATTTTTCTAACAGAGAAAATGTTTATTTTAAAGTTACAGAAAGTTGGGATGCCTGGGTGGCTCAGTTGGTTAAGCGTCTGCCTTCGGCTCAGGTCATGATCCCAGGGTGCTGGGATGGAGCCCCACATCTGGCTCCTTGCTCAGCAGGGAACCTGCTTCTCCCTCTCCCTGCTGCTCCCCCTCTTGTGCTCTCTGTCTCTGAAAAATAAATAAATAAAATCTTAAAAAAAATAAAGTTACAGAAAGAAACAATTGCTTAGAAGGCACAGAGCACCACAGGCACAGGTATAGAATCTAGCCCTACCGAATGCCCCATCACCACCCACGCGCTTTCCTTCCCTCTGTCTTATCTTCCCCTCTCCTTTCTCTCATAATCCAGCTCCGTTCCTTGGCTGTCTGTGACTCTGCACAGTCCTACTGCATGAAAATGTGGAAACTTTTTGATAAATTGTCTACAGTTTAGAAGGAGGACACATTTACTAGGATGATTGGAACCATAAGAAAGGAACAACTTATCTTTATTTGTATGACAAGAAAGCCAGAATTTTTAACTCCTTTGGTTACAGTGGAGAATCATAACATCTAAACTCTGGTTAGTATCCATACCGAGGACAGGGTAACAAGCAATTTCTACCTTGACTGGTAGCCCTACACTTATATGCTTATTTATATAAGAGTTTCCAACCTAGTAATGAAAATATGCTCATTTCACCAATATCTTTGAAATGAATTGTATTTCCTCTTCAAGAACAAGTCTTAAAATATTTTGAGGTAACAATTCCAATTAAAGCAAAATTACTCTTCTTAAAAATGTTAGTTTTGAGAATAGAAGTTTCAAATGAAGCACATTTCATGAACTAACTTGTATGTATTCGAAATATTAATTATTGTGATCTCAAGCCACGTGATAGCAAATTATTTGAATTCTGGCACTGACTCCCTATTCTTACATTTATTTAAAAACATTTATGTGTCTCTAAAGGATAACACAAGACTGAGTTTTGTAATAAGAGCATTGTGTTGTTTTCTGTCACTTCTATTTTCTCATCTGGAATTAATTTAAATGAATATCAGCCTAGCTCTCCACAGGATCTAATCTATTTACACCCACTAAAGCTAACTGGACTAATTTCATTATGTCCGCATTGACGCTACCATGCTTCTCCATGTGAGGCATTGAATTCACAGTTCTGAGGTGGGCTCTGGGATATGCAAGTCTGAGATACAGAGGTTGTGGTTGTGTTCCACCTGGCTTGGCTGGGATTTGTATTATAGTGTACCTGTGGTCCTTTTTACCACATGATTTCTGCCCATCCTGATTCCTGACACATTAAGTCAGTCATACACACCTGGATACCTCGTCTGATTCTCAATAGCTCTGACCCCACAAGACCGTATTTGTGGGTGTTCCCAGGCCTGCTCTCTCTCCTCCCTCTTTCTGCTATCTCTGGCTTCCCTATCCCAACTCTAGTCCACTGGATCTTAGGATTCAGCATTTGTGTTTGGCAGTGAGTCAAACGCCAAGAAGTCCCTAATTAAGAAATGTCAGTGTGAATAAGCTCAGAGGTAAGAACTGTGTGGCATGGCTATGACCTTCCCTCCCCTTCCCTTACCCAGGGTAGGCATCGCTAATCAAACATGGTACTCTGTTCCAGCTGAGCCTGGATGCAGTCTCAGATCATTCCCAGTCAAGCTCCTCCAGCAATCATTACCATCTGCAGTGGGTGAGATACGTGAGACAAAACCAACTTGCCATTTCTGGACTGATCCTGCTTTGGACAGCTGATAGCATCATATCTTCCCCAAATTTAGAGCCTTTAAAACCCAGTTCCAGCACAGGCTGCTTGGTTGGTGCCTCAGTTCCTTCCTCTGAAGTGGATATCTTTGATTTATCGAACTTGTATTTTTAAAACAAGAGTTTTCAGATACCAAATCCTTTACTAGGAAGCTTCCTTGGCACTTCAGACCATAAATTGCTAAATGAAATTGTCAGCTATTTAAGCATACACTCCTTCACTCCCAAATGCATTTAGCTTTCACCTGTTATTTATTGCCCATGTCCCATACCAAATATTGTGCTGGCACATTGGAAACATAAATAAACAGGATATAGTCAGTACCTTCACGGAGTAAAGATGTATAGAGGTTCACAAATTACCATAGGAAGCAGAACAAGACATGTGCTTGAAAGGGAAACTGAGTGCTGAGGAAGCCCAGAGATAGGTATCACTTTCCACCAAAGGCTGGGGATGTTCATCGCAGAGGAAGTAGCAGTCGAGGTGCACATAGATTATGATGGTTATGAGGTGTGTGACGTTGTACAGGCTCTTACCTCTCTAAGCCTCAGGTTCCTCGAATGCCAGGTGAGGATAATATTGGTCACTCTGCGGAGGATTGCAACAAGGACTAGACGAAGATGAGAAAATGAAGAGAAACTCAAGCTAGAGCACTGTAAGTGCTCAATAACTGTTAACTCTCTGAATGACCCCAGAATGAGACCAGGAGAAGAAAGAAAAGTAAACTTTTATATACTGGTCACGCTCTGTGGATGACCCAGCACCTGCCTTTTCCTCCTTCTCCTTTCAGAAACACTAGCAGCGGTGCTGGGGAGAGGGAGAGAAGGAAGTCAAAGGAAGCTTGCAATGGATAAGGATCGAAGAAGATCAGGTTTTTTTTGAAGGACTGAACTTACCTTTTCTGTGGCTGAGATATGATGGCTAAGAAAGAATTTTTTTTAAGGTTTTATTTATTTATTTGAGAGAGAAAGAGACAGAGCATGAACAGAGGGGGAAGGGCAGAGGGAGAGGGAGAAGCAGACTCCCCACTGAGCAAGGAGCCCAAGGCGGGGCTCGATCTCAGGACCCCTAGATCTTCACCTGAGGTGAAGGCACCCCAGAAAGAAGTTTCTGAAGGGGCGTTTGTAATCTGGTCCATGGGAGGAGATGTCAAGTTCTTCTCTTACATGCTCAGGTGGCATTGCAAGTGTAGTGGTTTTAGAATTGTACTCTTCCTAAACCCCAGAGGCCTCTCAGTGAACATTCATCTCCCCCCAGTGATCATGATAGCTAAATGTCCTCTGTGGCCTTAGACCCTTAGAGTCACCCCGATGTTAATCCATCCCCCCACAAATCCATCTCTCCATAATACTCCCAGACCGAATGACCTACTATTCAGCTCACGTATCTTGCAAGGATAATATAGTCCTAATGCCATGGAAACAACTTTGGTGTCTTAATTCAGTAGATCTCAATCCTGGCTGCACATTAGAATCACAGACAAGTCAGGGTTTCCTCTCCCCACACCAGGATTTTGATTTAATTTATCTAAGGTGAGGACCTGGCCTCAGTCATTTTAAAAGCTCCCCAGGTGTTTCTTAAAGTGCAGTTAAGGTCAAGTACCACTAATTTAATTGAATACATTTTGAGAGGAAAACTTCAGCCATAATTTGCCTGTTAATTCTAATATATAAAAAAAAAACTGAAGAAAATTAACGGAGATAAAATAGTGTTTATTTAGAGAAAAATGTTTGCCTTTTAAAATAGCTAGGCTAAAGAGGCAGCATTTATACCAAGACTATGCATAAATATATATTTTTTTGTTAAAAGGCTTGGCTTATTATTTGGGGCATTATAAAGATAGAGAAATTCCAAGGATTTGAAACTGGTCCCAGGATTAGAAATTTGGAAGGATTTGTGTTGAATTATGAAATTAAAACACGGTCTAAGTTTAGCAAAAATAATTTCCCAATGAGTTATTGCTCAATATTATCTTAACACATTAAATCTTGGCCTCCCTAAAAGGGAAATTGAACAGCTTTATGAATTTTTTTTAATACCTAGGGCTGGCCGTGGATATACACATAGGCAAAACAGTTCAACTGACTTAAAATGGGCTAAGGAGACAGATCATCTATATATTTTGACCCAGTAATTTTACAGATGAGTAAACCAAGGGGTTAGGGAGTGGGAGAAGTTGTGTAAGAATGCGAAGTTGGGGCCAAAGCTTTTACCTTCTGGTCTATTTCTTCATGATGCTGAACTAAACATCAAAGTTTATCAAGTATCTATTCATGTGCCCGATTCTAGCAGGACTCCTTTTTCTGAGCTTGGGCACAAAAATTAAAGAAAAAACCCAGGTGGTAACTCAGACCCTCAGTCATTCATATATCTCACAAATCTTATTTTGGTCATGCCAGGTACTGAGTAGGACCAGTAGCAAGGTCACTGATGTTAAATCATCTGTCCTACTGACTCTTCTGATTAGAGGAATAGGATCAGAACATGGGTGGGTTTGAATCTGAAGGTTAAGGCTAAATGGCACGAGCAGACGCAAGGATGGAGGCACAGAGTCTGGCAGGTCACTCCTATGTACAGTCAGGAAGCACCTCTACCTCATCCTTAATAAATCCAGTCTATGGGTAAAACACCTCCAACATTTTCCCAAAGTAAGACAAAGCCAGGCAACTTCCTCTGGGAAGAACATTGCCAAATATAATACCGGAGACCAGCTAGATTTGAATTTAAGACACAGAACAAATATTGTTTTAAAGTATAAGTGTGTCTCATATTGTCCCCAAATGCTTATATTTAAACAAAAAAGTATTTGTTGTATGTCTGAAATTCAAATTTAACTGGAGCCTTCTATTTTTATTTTCCAAGTCTGGCAGTCTGATCTGGGAAACTCCTCTGGACCTCTTTTTTCCCCATAATCTATCTTTGTTTCTTCTGTGTTCATATAGGATTAATCACCTGGTACCACGTTATTTACTGATACTTCCCCCATTTCTCCATTTTGCTGTATAGGGCATAGGCCTCTAGTCAGCTGGTATAAGTTGGCTCTCAGAAAATTTGATTGGATGGATGATGAATGGAACAAATGTGTCTGAGCCTAAGAGCATGGCTGGTTCAGAGCAAACTCCTTTCTGCTTTGGGAGAAGCAATTCCATATGCAGCTGACACTGGTGTCACATGAAAATATTTCTGAGGCTGGTCCGAGTTTTGTTATTCAGAACCACCCTCTCTATTCTGGCTTTCTAGAAACACAATGAAGCAGTTTGTGATGCCTTCCCACCCCATGGTGGGTCTGGGTTTGGGTTGTTAGGCCAGCAGAGTTGAGAGGCACATCTTGTGGCAGGAGCTTCTCTAACTGCTCTTGAAATGTCCAAAGGCTCTGTCTGCCTGCTGTACCTCAAAGCTGCAAACCATTGAATCAGATCCCGTGGGGGGTGGTGAGTGCATAGGTTTCCTTTGACTGTATATTCTTGCTGCGTGAAAATGTCAGAAATTGATAAATTTTAGAAAAAGGAACTGGAGACAAAAAAATACTTTGAATGCTGACTTATTCCCATTGTCATGAGCAATTCGTGATTCACCTGCATGTTGATACCTCCTGGAAAGCCTATGTCATGTCTCCATTTGTGATTTTTCGAAATCAATTCTGGCTTTTCACTTTATAAGTACGAGTCCAGGATTCACAGAATTGACTAGCATTATCTGGGGACAAAGATAAAAACATTAGTCCCTTATGTGAGTATAGAGTGGAATAATTTAATGTATGTAAAACACCTAACACAATCTCTGGCCTCAGTAAATGGTAGTTGAAAGTCAGTAAGGATTTTTAGTTACATTAGGTATATAGTGAGGGAGGCACCCTATGAGACTGAGTAGCTCATATATATATATATATATATATATATATATATAGTTTACATAAGGCAAAACCAGCACTAGAACTCAGTTTGGCTGGTCCTCAACCCCAATGAACAGTTCCATCTCAACAGTGATGATGGGTGTCCTGGGTGATTCTGAAGATTCTGAAGGAGATTCTCCAGAATCTCCTGGGTGATTCTGAAGTCTTTGCTGTAAATGAGAAGAATCTGGAAACCAATCTTGGGAGATTCACAAGCACAGATCTTCACATTTGGTTGTGTTAAGGACATAGGCATCTCTTCGTTTCTGTCTACTTCCCAGATCTGGCACTCATGCCCTCCCTCTCCTTTTACCATCCAGTTTGAAAGATGCTATGAAACCAGTTGATATTTGTACTGCACTGTTTTTACTGTAAGCTCTTAAGTTTGGGAGTCTTGCGGACAGAATCAAGAGTGAGCCACCCCATGCTTAGTTCATCGTGTGTCCTTTCTTCCAGCACATCGGATCTTAGCTGTTGGGCCTGAAGACTAAGAATGGAGCATCAATAATTAAAGGTACAATCACAGCTGAAGCTTCCGTTAGTTATTTTTCTTCAACCCTGACATTTTATGAGTCAACAAAGCCAAAGCCATCAATATGAAGCAGATTATTTTTAGCAGTTTTTTAACCAGTGTGCTCTAGCTTTAAATTAAACATTGACGTTGGTTATTATTAAAATTCTGAAAATTCTGAGCAGAGAGGAACCCACGTTAGTACAGTAAACACTGGGCTTTCATCACCTTGTTTTGAAAAACATCGACTCACTCACTGCTCCCACCAAATACAACTGTGTAAAACTAATGGATTGTGGATTTGCTAAGGATTAGTTGTTCAAGGTCAGTGTCTGAATGTGTGGGTGCAGTTCGCATGGTTGAATATTACTGTGGACTTCAACCTTTTTAGATGTGCAATATGTTGGCATTGACATTATGTTATTATCATTTGATTCTATGAAGTTTGTCCCATTCTCTGGTCAACACCAAAAGTGTTGGGGGCTATGAGAAGCCAGTAAGGGGATCCAGAGTGGGTGATGGAATAGGGAGGAGGAAGATCTTGCAGCTGACCACAAAGAAAAGAGCACACATTCTGTGTCTCCTGGTCTTTTTGCCAGGAGACCTCAAAATATAGGAAAGGAAGACCTGGGCAGGGCCATAATTATGATAATGATGGCAATGATAATAATAATAATTATTATTATTATCACTACAGTAGCAGGATGGGCTATGTTATACTGCAGTAACAAACACCTGAAATCTCATTAGCTTAAAGCAAAAATGATTTATTTCTCATTCACTCTCCTTGTTTGTCAAGAGTCAGCTAGAGGCTCTCCTTCACATTGTCCTTGAGCTCATTCCAGGACTCAGGCATTAGATGGACCACTAACGGGACCATCATCAGTTGCAGTGGTGCAGTAAGTGATAAAGTACAAACTGGCCTCCCCTGCCAAGTGACACACCTTACTTCTGCTCACATTTCATTGGCCAAAACCAGTCACATGACCAAGCCCACCTTCAAAGGGCAAAAAAAGTATGATCCTTCTCCAGGGAGGAAAAATTATTATTAACGAAAAGCAATTCATTGTACCTCAACTACTATCGCCAAGTGATGACATACTGAGCATTGTGCAAAGCACAATCTAATTTTGTCCTTACTCAGAGACCCCGTAAGATAGACATCATCAACCTTTTACTGATGAGAAAATTGAGCATCTTGGGAATTAACTCATTTCATTCAGCCAGAAGATGGTAAAGATTTAAACTCAGCTAGGCCTAATTCATTATATAGCTTGTACTCCTAAGTACTATATTACACTGTCCTGATCAATTGTAGTATCTAGATTAGGGATCACAAACTCAAATGTGTTCAGGGGCCAGGCACTTAATACAAATTTTTTAAGTAGTTTGGATATAAAACAATTTGGGGCAAACTGCAAAGTCCATGTGATGTCTAAAGCGGGCAGTCGTAATTCATCTTAAACTGTTGCTATGTAAAATTTTGCTCATTATTATCAGATCTCCAGATTTTTTAATTTTTTAAAAATATTTTATTTATTTATTTGAGAGAGCGCACATGCACGTGAGAGAGCACAAGCAGGGGAAGCGGCAGGCAGAGGGAGAAGCAGGCTTCCCACCGAGCAGGGAGGCTGATGCAGGACTCGATCCCAGCACCTTGGGATCATGACCCGAGCCAAAGGCAGATGCTTAACAGACAGCCACCCACGCATTCCAGATCTCCAGATTCTTTAAGAAGTCCTCATCAATTTGAATTTTTATGTGGAATTTCCATATTTCAAAATGTTAAGAACAATCCAAGATTTTAAAAAAAAGTTATGCACTAAATAAAATAAATCTATGGGCCAAACATGCCCCATTGAACAATAGTTTACAATCTCTTAACTAGGTCTTCTGGTGGAGTCTAACCAGTTTGCTGGCAAAACACTAAATTGAGAATAATCTGGTCATATTATTAGTTAGGTGAGGCCCAAGTCTGTGTGTGATCTCTGGTAAGCAGCAGAAAAGTGCCGTGTTGGTAAAGTCTGAATACTGAATTCAAATGATTGTCATCAAGATGTATAAATGTTTGTATATGCTGGGGACATGTTTGTGAATACACATTTGATTTTGAGCCAATTCAAATGTGTAAAGAGCCATGGAGCAATTTTATACTTGCAAGCTGCTGCTGTGTAGCACGTACTAATTCTTTGATTCCTCCGACCAGTGTGGTACCGTTGTCATTCATTGGGGAAGATTCCTAAGGACGGAGGGGGAGGTTCAGTGCCCTTCAGTTCAGTTTGTGCTGCACCACCAAACTAAGCAGTCTGACTGCATTAATTGCAGGAGAAAAAATGGAGGGTCCATTCCCAGTTTCAGTCAAAGCTAGTCACATCAGCGTCTAGTAGAGATAGTCAGGCCTGGGGTCTGGTGGAATGTTAGCTGAAATGGCTTTTCCTGGAAAGGTGACAGCTGGAGTTTTTGAAGGAATTGGGAAAGAGTCTTGGGAATTGGGACTTCTTACCTGGGGATCCAGGTATATTTCTTGTGGGGGCAGAACTATTATTTTATCAAATTCTCAAGTAGGTCTTCCCACCTCTAAAATACTCAGTATCAAAACTTTCGAGCTGGAAAATCATTAAGAAGGGTATGGAAATGCCTCATCCCAGGCCATCTTTCCTAAAAGAGCATTGAAGGCAGAAAGGTTTACTGACCTTTAAACATAAGCCATAGTTTCCTGGTGCTTTTCTTTACCTGGAATGCTCTTTCTGGCCATCTCTGTCTTGCCAATTCCTCTCTTTAAAAGCAAAAACACCCACAAAAATAAATAAATAAATAAATAAATAAATAAATGCGAAAGAAAAACAAAAACTAATTTATAAAGCATTTTCCAATTCCTTCACAGGATGTTTTTAACTCCTCTGAGTTCTGAGAACATTTTCTTTGTAGCTCTCTGATGACATTACTATTCTGCCTCTTATACTTGTATGTGTGGGTGTGTGTATGTGTGTGTGTGTGTGTGTGTGTGTGTGTGTGTGTGTGTTCATATTATGTTATTTCTTTACACGATAGTAAAGTCCGTGAGGGTGGCAAGGGTGTCTTATTCATCTGGAAATTACAGGTGGTTGCTAGTACATGCTGCATACTCAACTTAGTGTTTGCCAACTTGAATTGAATTTTGCTGTCTGGTTGGATCCATAAGTCAGTTGGTGTGGTCAATGAAATATCGTAGGTTCTTGGCTTACAAAAAGGTGACTGAGTAATGACAGTAGATTAGGTATTTGTGTGCTCTTAGGGTTTCTTTGAAGAGTCACTGGGAAGAAGATTGTGCTGTAACTCTAACACCTAGAACAGAATCCAGTACGTAGTAACTCTACAACAAATACTGGTTCTATGATTGACTGACTACGTGAATGTACCCATAAGTTTTCCTTGTTTTAGAAGTTATTAACACTATCACTTGTAACCATGGCTTTGTTCTTTTCTAGCTACCTACCTATCCATCCACCCAAGGAACATTTATTTTTGCCCAGGTGATAGTCTGATTACAGAAATGGAATCCACTACAGAGTACCATGGCGGGGTCATACTTCCACTTGGTGTGATGTTTCCACCTCTCTATGGGGTATCCTTCTCCTTTAATTATTTCCTTTTATAATCATCAACAAATAGGCTGCCTCTCAACTCTTGCAAGTCCTTCTGGGTTTAAGTCTGAATAATCATCAGATTGCTGTTGGTCTTAGGAAACGCTGGCCTGAGAATGGGGTACCAAGACTTCTTTGCTCTGTCAGTAGTTGGAATCCAGAGATTCCTCCTAGCTGAGGAGAAGTGCAATCAGAAAGGCAAGGAGCACCATTAAGGGATAAGACCAAAGCACCTGTTTTTTGGTCTGGACAACAAATGGACTGGCATTAGGTCAGGATGGACATGATACAGTGATGTTAACCTACATACACATCTTAGAAATGTCCTTTTCCATGTTACTTGTTTCCTGCTATGTACTGGCTTAATTTCCTAGGTCCTCGTTTTTTAACCAGCTAGTATTACCTTTTTGTTGATGATAACATTAAGATACTTCTCTTTTACTTATTTTGCAATTTCTACTCTTTCTTGGTATTGATATCATCATAGAATTAAAATCAGGGCATGTCTGTTGCTTGTTAGTAACATAACTTTGCCATATGTTCTAAGGTTTGTGAAATGGAGAATAAATCCCTTGAAAGTGGAGATTTTCAGACTCTTGACTCTCAGCATAAACATAAAAGTGTTCTACTTTTACAAGAACTGCGAGTGGCCTAACTGATTTGACTATATCATCTGTGATCTCTGGGAGTCATCAAAGTACCTAATACAGTGTCAATGTGTAATTGATGTATGATGAATGAAATCTTCCCAACTTTTCAATAACTGGCCAGTCCTGGAATCAGTTTAAGACTAACCTCTCTTCCTCTTCTGCACTGAGTCAATCCTTTATAATTTTTAAAATTATATTAAGATAATAGCAAGGTTCCAAAAGGTCTTTTGGTTGGTTCCTTTACACCCTTAAATCTCAGGAATAGAATGATAAAAGAACCCTTGGCAGGAAAGCGGGAGACCTTGTTTCTACTTCGGTGTGGGTCAGTAATTTAGTATGCTAACTTGTGTGAGTTGTCCTACCTCTCTGGGCTTGTTTTTTTATTTGTAAAATGAGGGGCTCAGATTAGATTTCCTAAGAGCTCTTCCATATTTCACATTCTGTGAATCTATTGCTGAGATACCCCCAAACTTATGTCTAAGCATGCTGAGTGAGAGCATATTATGGGGAAATCATTGTATTTCAGGTGTTTTCCTCCATATTAAACTAAATTCCTCATTCCCACAACTTTATTTTAGGTTGTAAAATTTGCTGCCAGTTTTTTTTTTTTCCTGTTCTTCTTGACCTAAAGTAGTAAAAGAGTTACTATGACAACGGAGTAATTTTCTTAGATGGCCACATTCAATTTGCTTAAGTAGATATTAGGAGTGCAACATGTTTCATTAGCTCCAGGGCCCTTGGGATGTAACACTGAAGTGCTGGGCAGACCAGAGCTTCAGGTTAAGCCCATTGAAACCTGGGTCTATTGACTGTGTAGAGATGACATTTTCTTTATAGGGCCTGTGTTTTAGTTGCTTAGACCTGGTAAGTACCAAAAGTAATTACTAAAGGAAATTGTAAGAAGATCTGCTACTTTAGCTAACAAAAAAAGAAATGGAAGAGAAACTTTAAGCACAGTGCTGGATAGCATAAATCAGAAAGTAAATATCCAAGATATTAAAAAAAATATGTTTTGTATCTGTTTGTTTATTTTCCTTTCATATGAAAGAGGAAAACAGACCTTTATCTAAATTAAAGATTAGATTCCCAAAGACAGTATATTAAGTAGATGGAAATTATATGCAACTGATATCCAACAGTAAGGAAATACAATGAACTTGGTCATTTGAGTAAAATGCTAATTCTAATTAATAATCATAAGGGTGATACAAATAAACATTAATATTTATAATAATAGTAGTAGCAGTGGACATTTTTTAATGTTTTCAATATGCCAGATATTGTGTTCATCACAATCATATGGAATTTATTATTATTATTATTATTATTTTCATCTCTGTTTTACATATAAGAGAAATGGAGATCTAGAGAGGTTAATAAACTGCCCAAAGTGATGGCTGTTAAGTAGGCAAGCTGAGTAGCAAATTTAAGGTGATCTCACTCTCACCTCTTGCACTTAGCCATATTCAGTACTTGCATAATCTGAACATACCTTGCAACTGCCCAGACCTTTGAGGATGATGGAGTTAAAAAGTGAAGAAGGTTTTAAGATACCTTCTCCAAGGACTGTGTTAAGCAGTGTATGGTTAGGTACTAACTTGGAAATGACAAGTTAGACAGGCAGGTGTCATCGCTGTGTAACAATACCAGGATGATTTTATGGGACATATTGGAAAATTTCTGGAGGGAGCCTAGCCACGTGCCATAGACTTGTGGAGTTTTTTCACAATTAAAGAGAACCATGCAGGCCATCTATTGTTAAGATTTTAAGATAACCAGGAAATAGAACATATATCCATGTGCACCCCCACATCCACACATAAACACTTTCTATTCAATGCACGATTATACTTAGACACTGAGATGATTGCAAGGACCCAGAATGTATTCTTTCCAGACTCAAACTGTCGATTCTGCACTTATAGAAAATGTTATATATATGAAAGCAAAGCAGATCCCACTGTTCAGATGGGAACTTTCCTAACATGGCAGGCCAGGCTGGGGTGATAACATCTTCTAACTTTGGCTTATCTTTGTATCAGAGTGGGAGACATCATGGTGAGGCACGAGAACATGCAATTGAATCAGGTGGAGCTGTGTCTCTACCCTGGTTGTTCTGCTTATTAGCTGTAATATCTTAAGGGGTGATTTGATTTAAACTCAATTCCCTCAGCAGTGAAATAGGGATAGTTTCTTACACACAAGGCAGCAAAGCAAGGTCTAGTGAGTTGTTGGTAGGGTATGGTAGCATGGGATCTACCTATATGAAGACGTGAAGCATGTCTTTGGAGAGACTGTAGGAGAGCGGCCAGACATGCTGACCTTGACTTAGTGTACTGGACATTGTGATTGCCCTTGAAGGTCTGCTCCACTCCTCTCCTATTACATGGTTACTCTTCAGATTGGTTGGGCCCCGATTAGCAAAAGCCAATCAGCATGCTTTCATCCCCTTTGGCATAGCAATTATGTCAGGTGTTAGCAATAACCACAGGTCTAAGCCAATGAACACATGCCATTTACCTGACCAGATTAATCAAGTCAGAATATGGAATTATTTTATCTATGATTAGCAAGAGGATAGGGTCCCTTTCTTATTTTGAAAGATACAATGTACAATTATAAGGTCTGAGGCCACTATAGCCACAAGGGAAGATGTTTGGATACAGCTGTCAAATGTGGGAAGGAAGAGACAAGTGAATTTTAAGGAAATAGAGCCAGAGCCCTGATCAAACCATTCCTAAACCCCATCCTACTTCTTTCACTTAAATGGGACAATAAATTCCTTTTGCCATTTAAATATGGTTGATTTGGATTTTGAATTTGTTATTACTTACAACTGAAAACATGCTAAAATACACACCCTTACAGTTTTAATTGACAGAGGACAGAAAAGATTATGAGTTTAGAGTGAGCCTGTGTCTTGAACTTGTTCCTGGCGAAAGTTTCAACCACTTCATTCCCCTCCCCCCACCATCTCTCCATCCTTCCTAATCACCCCACTCCCAAACTTTGGACACATGTTTGACACATAGGCTGAGATAGCTTTGTAATTAGAAGTTAAACAAGAATTTTACTACACTCTGGGCCACATTAGGTTCAAGCTGTATTGCTTTAGGGCCCTCTAATGGACAATAACACAAAGGAAGGCACCAGGCCTTTTACTTTTTACAGCTTTGGCCATAGAAGACAGCCCTACATTTGTGTGTGGCACATGGTGGCTCTTTTCCTTAACCAGGTTATCTATGACAGCTTGCTACAAAGTTTAAAGAAATAATATGTATGTACAGAGTTAAGTGTAGCCAGTACAGTATTGAAGCAGGCTTATGGAGTAAAATATATCATGTTTTACTTCTTTTTTATATGGCCATCTGCTAAAGGATGAGATAGAGGACAGGAGAGTGGGAAGAAAAGCATGAGAATGAATAACTGATTCTCGGAACCAGCATATATCAGGAAGCTGGCTAGCAACAGAATAAAATCTTGTGGCTCTGCCTTAAGCTTATCTTGGTGGCTCT
Organism: Zalophus californianus; assembly: GCF_009762305.2. Taxonomy (NCBI): domain Eukaryota; kingdom Metazoa; phylum Chordata; class Mammalia; order Carnivora; family Otariidae; genus Zalophus; species Zalophus californianus. Next base: position 81,429,467 of record NC_045605.1, read on the forward strand.
TGAATTTTACATATTTAATTCTCAATTCTTTTATTTTGTACTAGAATTATGTTAGTAAAAGCCATCCTAACTTATTTAATAAATAAGCTCTAAAATCTCAGTGTCCTAACAAAATAGAAGTTAGCTGTTATACTCATGTAATGAGTGAAGACTGGTGATCCTGGTCTGTGTTGCTGATTTTTCTCCATGTTGAATTTGAGGATTCAACCTTTTTCTCAGTTTCTGCTGTCATCTAAGGCAGGGGTTGGAAAATTATGTCCTGTGGACTTTCCACTTATTTTCTAAATAAAGTTTTATTAGAACACAGCTTCAAATATTTATGTGTTGCTCATGGCTTCTTCGGTGCTATGAAGGCAGAGTGGAGTAGTTCTAACAGAGATCATATGACAACAAAGCATAAAATATTCACTATCTCTTCCTTTTCAGAGGAGTTTGCCAATCTTTGCTCCTGGGCCCATTTGTCCTTTGCGTTGAACCAGCAGGAATAAAAGAGCATGGAGAACTTATAAACGCTTCTTTAAAGCCTTGGATCAGAGAAGACATTCATTTCTTCTACTTCCATTTTATTGGTAAGATATGGTCACATGGCCACAATAGATGTAAACAGTTCTGGGAAATATAGTCTCTGCCTAAGAAACCTCTTCCCAGCAATGACTTGACATTATGAAGGGTGAAGCACACATTTTGGTAAACAATTATCAATCTCTGCTACAAAACACATAATCATAGCCTTAAAAGGGACCATAGAAGTTATGTTTAATTAATTAATTCCTATTCATCCCCTGTATCCTATGTTTCAGGCAAAATTTTGGGTTCTTAAAAAAGAGAAATGAATAAGACTCAGTCAAATAAGTGAAACCACCTCACACAGATCTCTTTCCTTCTTGTTATAGGAAATTCAAATTTAGGACAGTCATCTGAATAATCATGGTGGGAATAATGGACTGATGGGAAAGGGGAGTATGGGTTCCATCTGGTCCTGGGTCAGTGTTTCCCTAGATGTCAGCTTCTGGCTGTTCCTGGGTGGATGAGGAGATTGGAAATGAATTTGTTCACGTTGAAAGATTCGAGCAGAGACTCAGAATTGGGGCTCAGATGGCATTGGGCATGTAGAACTAGGCTACACAGACCATGCCAAAAGCTTACCAAGGAACTGGCAACTGGGGAAGATAGAAGATGTCAACAACAATAATGTCAGCTTCAGGTGGTGAGTTGAGGAAGCAAGACAGGCTTGCCTATCATGTCCCTATAATTTAAGTTCAGTCTTTCTCCCTGTATTCCATACTATGCTCTCTTTCTTTTATTAAATTCAATTAGGTGTTTACTTTTTGCTTGGCAGTGAGGACGCTAAATAAGACATCATCTTTCATCTTTGAGAAACACATGATTTAATAGAGGAGATAAACACAAAAATAAGTAGTTTCAATAAAATATGGCAATTCTCTTGAGGATACTATGCCCAGGTGCCTAATTCCACATGAGGGAGTAGTTTGGGGTGCTAAGAATGACTTCCTAGACGTGATGACACCTGAGTTCTGTATTGAGAGGTAGGATGAGGTACAAGCAAAAGAATGAGTAAGGGGAGAGGGCCACCCAGAGAGTTAGAATATCATAGGAAAAACCATAGAGGCCTAAAGTAGCACAGTCATTTGGAGGAAATTAAAGTTTCTGAAATTGTTGTAACATAAAGCTTAAGAGGCAAAATATTAGGATTTGGATCTGGAACAGTAGCAAGGGGCAGATTGTAGTGGTCCATGTAGACCATATGGCTCTTCTGTTGGCCACAGTAGAAGTTAGCTGGATTCTATTATTTCGGTGATTGGGAGACATTGAAGCTTTTCATTCTACATTTCCATTTCTTTTTACTGATGGGACAAAACTGCTTTCAGAATAGAGGCTGCTGACTTTGTTATGAAAACTATAATGTAAGGAGAAATATGGAGGATACCGCATGTCCCACTAAAGACATAAGCCAAGATCAAAAACCCAGAATCCCTAATGAGCCCCTGATCAATAGCAGCATCCTTAGTTTGGCCATGGCTCAGCTAAGGAGTAGAGGAAACTCTTAGTTTCAAAAGAGTTTTTTTTTTTCTTGAGATTATGAAAGGTGGGATTATATTTTCAGAATCCTTCTAGCTCCTGCTTCAATATTATATATCCTAATTTTTGCCCCCAAACATAGTTTTCCCCATTGTTTTGGGACTTGTTTTAACTCCAAAGAAGTAAAGGCAACATTTTCTTTGTGGGAAGAGGTAGGGGTACACCCTGGCATTCTGGATTAGTAATTTTTTTTATCTGTTTACCTTTAAAAATAGTTTTGCTTTTGGTCCAGTCTTGCCAGATGATGAAAGGCACTTTGAGCTTTTAGAGGACAAGGGACTCCTTTCCCTTTTTAGCAACTTCTCTTGTATCAATGCCTTATTCCTATATTTCACTCCTTCTCGCCACTCTTTCCATTCTCAGCTGTCATTGCCATTTGTTTTAGCAATAAATAAGGAATGAAAGGCAAAACAAAACAGCCTGCCACGGTTGCTGACAATGATAAGTCTGTGGGGAACTTTTTTAGAAACCTCAGAGAAGAGACTCCAGTGGTTTCTCAGCCCACAGGTTTCAGCTGCACTGGGAACAATGGCTCTTCTGCCTACCTCCAAAGGACAAGATGAGACATGGGCCTTGTTTTTTCTTTCTCTTCCAAGCTTCAAACTTGAGCAAACAATCTTTACTTAACCCATATGGAAAACTTGCAAACACAAACACATTCCTCCTCTCCTATTAGTGCTGGGATGAAAAGCAAATTTCAAATTAGTTAATGTTCATGTAGTTAAGTGGTTCCCTATTGACTGGGAATATGTAGGTGGGGGAGTGGATTTGGAGAGGGGCTTTTGCTGTCAGGCCAACAGCAGAATGAAAGCCAAAATCACTCAAATTGCAAGAGAAAGTTTAGGGGGAAAAAAGCACAAAGAAATCATGTAGGTGGTACAGAGCCTTACCTGGGTTGTATGCATGAGTTGCCACTCCACATGGCATATCTGGGTGGCATTGTGAAAAAGGGAGGCAGACTTTTGGGGAGGGAGCATCCTGTTCCTTGTCATGGTCCATGAATATTTATGGAACAGCCCTTTATAGGGGTGCTTGGCGCCACCACACAGTTTTATTGTTTGGCAGACTGAAAACTAGTTCCAAGCTCACCCTTGGTCCTCTGAAAAGAATGTCTGGGCTTCCAGCAATGAGGTGGCCACATCATTCCTGTTGGAAGACATGACCCTCTTGTTCCATGGCAAGAATGTCTATGCATACATTTTGAGAAGCAAACCAATTAGGAACTGAACAGTCCTTATAGCAAGAATCTTGGGAAGTGTCAGCTGGTTTGCTGAAGTTTAGCAATTTCATCCTCATACCTGTAGTGAAGTATTTGAGGAAAATTCAGGATGACACTATCCTGGTGAATAAGAAAAGCCAAAAAAAAAAAAAAATCAAATATTTTGAACAAGTTGAAAATTGGTTTAGAGGTCATAAGTTGGAGGAACCTTTGATTTAGTCCAATATCCAGCAGTCAAGAGAGTTTGATTTAATCCCAGAAGGCCTCCTTCTCTAATAAATCACCACATTCACCCTGAAATATCTCTGTTATATCATAGATATCAGAGGGGTTTTAACTATGGGCCCATGGAGTCCATGGATGGACATCAGGGAGGTACATAACTTTTTTTCTTTTTTTTTAGAGAAAGAGAGAGAGAGAACCAGTGGGGTGGGGAAATGGAGGGGAGAGGCAGAGGGAGATGGAGAGAGAGAATCTTAAGCAGACTCCATGCCCATCGTGGAGCCTGTGGTGGGGCTCAATCTCATGACCCTGAGATCATGACCTGAGCTGAAATCAAGAATCAGTTGCTTAACCGACTGAGCCACCCAGGTGCCCCCATAACTGGGTATTTAAACTTGCTAAAATTCTGGGCAAATTTCATGTATGTGTCTTTGTGTGTATGTGTGTGCATGTGTGTGTATGTGTATGTTTGCACTTTTCTCAGAGATTTATTGCTTTCATCAGATTTCAAAGGGATTTGTCAGACTTAAATATTAACAACGAATGTTAGAGTGTTGAAGTAGAAAAAGACTTCAGAAATACCTGGCCCTGGGCTTTTCAATGTGCTTTGCTGTGCTCAAATTTTCATGTTCATGAGATTCACCTGAGATGCTAGTTTAAAGATTGCTGAGCCCCACCTCTAGCTAGAAAGGTTAATTTGGTAGATTGTGGGGTGGGTCTCAGAGTTAGGCTTTTTTTTTCTATTCAAAATTTATTGGAGGTTTTTTTGTTTGTTTTAAATTTATTTCTTAATTGCAGTACAGTTGACACACAATGTTACATTAGTTTCAGGTGTACAACATAGTGATTCTACAAGTTTATACATTATGCTATATTTACCACAAGTGTAGCTACCATCTGTCATCATACAACACTATTACCATACCATTGTAGAATTCTGTTTTTTTTAATATTAATTCCAGCATAGTGAACATACATTGTTATATTAGTTTCAGGTGTACAATGTAGTGATTCAACACTTCCATATATTACTCAGTGTTCATCAAGATAATTGTAGGCTTCTATTTCATCCATCCCCCCACCCGCCTCCCATCTGTAGAGTTTAATAAGAACTTCAGGGATCATCAGCTGAATACATGGGCCAAAGACTATACTCTGAATGCCAAGTGAATTTAAGAGATATAGGGAAGTATAATGGTCAGGTGCACAGGATTGGTAGAAATCACTTTCCCTTCAAGCCGAAGCAGGTCTTTTTCTGCTTTGCATATTGAGCTTCCATGTAAGATTTCATTTGAACAAAGACTAAAAAATAGCATGGAAGTCACTGACATAATGCAACACCTCATACTGCAGAAGAAGAAACAGAGAGATAAAGTGGTAATGCCAAGGTCACAATAGCTGTTAGTGGCAGAATTAAAACCAGAACCTAAACTCCCCTGATTCCTTGTCCAGGCCTTTCCATCATGGCTGATTCTCTTAAAAGACACAAATTGGAGTTAAAACACAAAAACAGTTTTTAGCATATTATCTGGAAAGGGAAAGAGGAAGTATTTAAGTTTTCTTATCCAACCAGATAAGGAAGCAAGCCTTCCTGCCTTGGAATGTTTAAATTAGGAGAGAATTGAGTGATCAGGAGGCCTGAGTGAAGGCCCTGGGAGACCCATGGTAGTTATAAAGGCACCTGGAGCACACATGACTGAAAATAGGTGCATTTTGTCTACTGCCAGACTTGCCACCCAAGACACGTTGCCTCCACAATGGTCCCAAGGAAATAATTTAGTGTTAGGCCACCCTGTGAGTTCTTTTATTCATCTATATAGATAGATGAGTCTTTTCTTTGGTTTGAACATTATCTTATAATTAATGGCTTCAAGGTGATTCTTCAAACTTGACTTTAGGATTTCCAACATGGTATAAGATTTCAATTCAGTTTATTATTGGGGAGGAGTAACAGCATTTTTCATGGAGCTTAGAATTGTATTCATTTAGGAAGGTGAACTTCAAAAGTTTTCAAAGCTCAGTCAAGGTAAATTTGGGTGGTAATATCAATTAACCAGGCTAACAACTGTTGTAAAACCAGTCTGAAAATGTTTTCCAACCTCTCTTGTGATTTCTAATGCTGCCGCCTCTGACTTATAAAAACAGTTGCTTTTCTTTGTTCTCAGTTTCCATTTTGGGTTCTGGCCAGTACTGAGAACTAGGAATTTCAAGGCTGGTTTACAAAACTATCAAAAAACTTTTTTTAAATGTCAGACGCTGTTAACATGGAACATGCAGTGAAGTGCTATTTATCCAGGATGCAAATAATCAACCTCGTAAAATAAAACCAGAATTATATTTTACATAGTTTTGTGCAATGACTATTGGCACTCAGAATCCTGACCTGAGGCCCTGCAGATTCTTGATGTGCCTAACTCATCAAAGGAAGATTTCACTGAAATCAGTCACTGTTCAGTGCCAAGTACATCTTACCATATTTTATTGTATCATGGAGGTCTCAGCATGGAGGTCTTAGCATGGACATGTCCAGGCAATTCTGACATGTCAATGCCTGTCCTAAGGCCTGGGGGCATGGACCCACTGGTGCTCTAGTTGGGAAAAGGAAGGCCCAAATGGCACTGTACCAGATGCAAAAGGATTTCACCCTGATGAGCGAGAGTTGGGGTATAGGTTTGTAAGGTAGATAAGGCTATTAAAGTAGACTGTTGGCTTTATCTTGGAGCAGCCATATGAAGTTAGTCCCTTCTGGAGGAGTGCCAGACCTTTAGGAAGATAGGGCAATGTGCTGGGTATCTGATGTTTGTGGACCCTCCAGATTGACTCTCTATCCTTTTCCATCCTTCTCTGAATCCCAGAGATGATCTTGGGCTCTCTTGTCCTCCGGCTTCTGGTTGGGTTTGGTTGGACCATTAGCAGGAGACAAAGAGTAGAGTGAGGTCATTACACAGTATTATCACTCCAGCTTCCTTAACGTGCTCAGGTTGGGTGTTTCTCTCAAGTGAAGGTCATAGCTCTGTTGGTTGTCCTCCACCCTCCTCTCTGTCTCCTCCGGTTCCCTAATTGGTTGTCCCATCTTGTGCCTTCAGGTCTGGGGGTGGTGATGGTGATCCTCTGTCAGTTACTTTGGGATAGTAGACTATCCCATGTGTTTTTTCTGTATGCTTTATACTCTCCACAACTTGGGCAAGAATCTTTTTTTTTTTTTTTTAAGATTTATTTATTTATTTTAGAAAGAGAGAAAGAGCATGAACGGGAGGGGCAGAGGGAGAGGGAGAGAGAATCTCAAGCAGACTCTACGCTGAGTGCAGAGCCAGAAAGAATCCTTTTATTAAACTTGCTTTAATTTTCCAAGTTTGAGTATATCATCTATTTCCTAATGGGACCCTGACTGACATGTATATAATAATGAGTCAGTAAAATGAACTTGTATCATTAATAGTTTGATAAGATACTGAGAGCATGCAAGGCAAGGAAGCTCTGGGTCTTAATATACACAGGGATATATGGGGATGTGTAAGGTTTGGAATTAACATTAACACATAGTATCTCTGAACCCAGCCATCCCAATTACCTCTTGTAAGTGTTTGCAGTACTATCACTGTCTATCTAGCTCTGGTCTTTTTAGATAAACCAGTTTGCTAAAATAAAGTCACCCTAGAGATAAATATCAGGTCCCTCAGACAAAAGGACTCTTTTCAGAGCTCATTTATACCATCTTCCACTTGCCTACTTTACTCAGATCCCAATTTTTCAGATTCCTCAGCTTCCTCAGGTTCTTCTGATTTGCCATTACAGTGCTGTTTTTATTACTAGTTTATCTTTTGATTAAAGACTGTTTGGACTGATGTGCTGACTTTGACCTTGGTACCTTTCCAGGACACAATAACAGCTATTAATAATTCATGTTTGTTGTACTGTTGTTATGGCCAGGTATTTTGATAAATGCTTTATATGCTTGATCCCATTTAATTAACACTACAGCATTATAATGTAGGTATTATCATTATCCCCATTTTACAGATGAGGAAGCTAAAACTTGAATGGTCATATGACTCATAAGTGGCAGAGCTAGAAATTAAACTCAGGTCAGACCATGCTGGTAAACTCTATGTAGTATTTACCGTTTGACTCTCCACAGTGTTACAACAGGAGGGAAAAAGAAATGCAAGCCCTATATTTTTGGCTAAATTTTTCTCTAAGGAGACACATTCAAAGACTTTTCTATGACCACAGTATACTGAAAGTAATAAAAAATGTGGGAAAGTAAATGAAGGTGATATTTGGGTGGGGTCACATCAGGATTTCCCTTGCTTTGAGCCGGATGAGAGGAATGGTTTGTGATGTAACCCTATATTTTAGCAGATAAGTATTGAGCCATTCATGCATTCATTCATTTCTTTAATTAACACACTTAAAAAAATCTTTTATTATGGGCTGAATACAAGGGATAAAGATGGAAATGATACAGTATTTGCCCTCAAGGGGCTTAAAACCAAGTGAAATAAATAAATATGGGAATATATAAGTGGAATCTAATTCCTACAGATTTAAAGACCTCTTTTTACTTTAGACATGAATACAACTCCATGCAAACTCTTTGAAAGTAGGTATTCAGGTAAGCTATAGGGGTGATCCTGTTACCTGGAGTGAAGTCTGGAATCAATATATGTACATAAGCAGTGTATTAGGGCTCTCCAGAAAAACACAGCATATATCTATATCTACTCTATATCTGTATATCTATTCTATATATCTATATCTAAATCTATATCTAGAGGAAGATTTCTCTTAAGTAATTAGCTCACGTGATTATGGATGCTGGTCAGTCCAAAATATGCAGGCTGTGCTGACAGGCTGAAGACCCAAAGAAGAGCCAAGGAGTTCAAGTCTGAAGGCTGTCGGCGGCAGAATTCCCTCTTGCTCAGGAGTAGTCAGTCTTTGGTTTTATTCAGGTCTTCACCTGATTGGATGAAGCCCACCCACATTATGGAGAGCGTTTTGCCCACCATAAAGTCCACCAGTTTAAATTTTAATTTCATCCAAAAACACCATCATGTTCCACATATGAGTGAAACCATATGATAATTCTCTTTCTCTGCTTGACTTATTTCACTTAGTATAATTCCCTCCAGTTCCATCCATGTCAATGCAAATGGTGAGAAGGAAAACTGAATGGGAAGAAATCAGAGAGGGAGACAAACCATGAAACACTCTGGACTCCAGTAACCAAACTGAGGGTTACAGAGGGGAGGGGGGTGGGGGGATAGGGCAACTGGGTGATGGGTATTAAGGAGGGCATGTGTTATGATGAGCACTGGGTGTTATATGCAACTAATGAATCATTGAATGCTACATCAAAAACTAATGATGTGCTATATACTCGCTAACTGAACATAAAAAACAAACAAACAAACAAACAAAAAACACCATCATGGAACTATCCAGAATCATGTGTGATCACATCTCTAGGCACTGTGACCCAGCCAAGTTGACACATAAAATTAACTATCACAATTAGGCAGAAGGTGCATCAGGAACCAATAAAATTAGTAAGAGCTAGGCTCTGAAGACTACATAATACTCTTTTCTCCTCACCATAGGGAGGAGAGCAGAACCAGTTGAAGTACTCTAATTAAGCGGGGTAAGCATGAGATAATGAATTCAGGGGAGAAAGCTCTAGGCTACTGCATTGAATTCTAGTTTTTGCTTGCTTGCATCCCCATCCTCACCCTCCATCATTAGGTTATTCCTCTGTTCTGCTAGGTCAGCCAGTCATTATCTCTTGCTGACCAATGCCTGGATCTGTGTCTGGCAAAGAATAATATGCTATTGTAAAGATTAACTAGGCCATATCCAAATCAAGGATCATATATTTCATTTATTCATTCATCCATTTATTAATTCTTTTATTCATCTATTTAATAAATCTTTATGTAGAAAGTACTAAATGCCAAAAATTCTTCTAGATTTTGGAAACTGAACAAACTTCGAACAAGATGGATGTAGTTCTGGTCTTCATGGAGCATACTGTCCTTGAGGTAAGATGGATAATAAACCAATAGTTGCTCAAATAATTACTTTATTATAGATGTAATAAATAGCATGAAGAGAAAGTACAGGGTACAATGACAGGATACACAAGAATGAGTAAAAGTAGCAGACACTAAACACTGAAAATAAAACCTATTTTTTTATATCCCAAATTAGTCTATGAAATCCCATTTATATAATGATCCATAATCTTTTTCCTTATGGCTTAAAACACATGAGTACCGTGACTCTTGAAGCTGTGTGTTGAAAACGGCAGAACCACACATGGAAAGCAGCTTGGGTTTCTGAAACCCCACATAGAAGGCCACCCACCAAATGCCAGAATTGGACTGCTATATATAAGAAATGAATTTATATTGGGCTTAGCCACAGTAATGTGGGTATTTGTTTATTCTGAAGCTAGAATTACGGTAACTAATATGGAAACTAATCCTGAAACTTGAAATGCAGTGCTATCTATGACAAATATTTAAAATAGGTGACGTTGACCTCTCAGTAATGTGTTAGGAAGCCAGAAAAGCCAGAGGTTGGAAAAATGGAGACCCATGCTATAAATTTGAGCAAAAATTTGGTAAAGGTATTGCTTCTGATAATTTGAAGGCAGAAGATGGACTTAATGAGCCTGTAGTTTCAGTTCTTAACCAGGGGTGATTTTGCACCCCACAGGACATCTGGCAATGTCTAGAGACATTTTTGTTTGTCACAACTGGAAATAAGGGTGGTGTTACTGGCTTTTAATGGGTAGAGGCCAGGGATGCTGCTAAATATCTAATAATGTGTAGGATAGATCGCTGCAATAAAATAATTATCTGTTGTAAAATGTCAACAATGCTGAAACTGAGAAACACTGTTCTAAGTTATGTAGTTGGAAAGATTCAGAATGATCATGTAAATTGGCTTTCACTTCCATCTTTCACCGAGATGTTACCAGAAAAATAAAGATAAATCCAGAAAAAAACTGGACAGTTTTCAGAACGTAAAGAAATATTGAAAATCTCAAATTTTGGATCCTCTAAAAAATCCTGCTTTTAGAAAAAGACCCCAAACCATAACAGATGAAATCTAAAAAGGTTTTGAATGACAGTGGCTTATTTACAGAGAGCCTTGGACTAAAGATCAGATTAAAGGTATATGACCTTCCCACCCAAGTCTTTGATTTCAGCTGGCCTCAAGATATCTGCTATTAATTTGAGACAGATTGCCCTGGGAACTTGGAAGCTAAAACCTAAATCTGCCTTGAGAATTTTACCTAGGTAAAAACTTTGGATATGGTTACTGGAACATGGAACTGATTGGAACTAGATTAGAAGCCTACCAAGTATTTGAGGAAAAGATATTGTGAAAGAAATCTTTGTAAAACAGTTAGCATTATTTTAATGAGTAGTTACTTACTAATTATAAGGGGCTCAAGAGTCTTTGTGGAAATAGCATTTAAATGGGTCCTCAAAGATAAAAGGGAACAATCAACAAGTCAAAATTGTAGAACATTGTATACTCTCTGATGCCAGGAACTGAATGAGAGCCAGAGTAATTGAAATATAATAAATTAAAGGGGGCATGATGATAGATGAGGCTGTTAGGATAAGGACATAACGGCTTAAAGGTTATGGGGAGGATTTTTGGTAGCTTGTGTCTTTCTAGGGATTTGTCCATTTTATCTAGGTTGTCTAATTTTATTGGCATACAGTTGCTCATAGCATTTCCTTATAATTCTTTTAATTTTTTTTTTTTAGCTGTTTGATATGTCATCCCACTGCCTACTGGCCTTCATAACTTTGATGAGGAGTCATCTGTTAATCTCATTGAGACTCCCTGACATGTGATGAGTCACTTTTGCTAATTCAAGGTTCTCTGTCTTTGACACCAATATACACAGGGCTAAAAAAACATGTGAAGACACAGGGACAAGAACGCCATCTGCAAGCCAAGCAGAAAGGTTAAGAGGACACAAATCCTACTGATGCCTTAATCTTGAACTTTTTTTGTTCAGAAATGTGAGAAAATGAATTTCCATTTAAGCCACCCAGTCTGTATTATTTGTTATGAAGCCCAAGCAAACTACCAAACTAATATAAACCCTGACACAGGCCTCATGCAATTTAATTCTCCTTTTTAGGTCGTGATTTTCTCCTCTGTTAGATGCTCTATCAGTGATGAAAACTAAATGTGTATGTTATTGTTAAAGAACACACTGGAAAAAGAAAGTAGGATGAGAAATTAATTCCCACCTAGCTCTGTTACTAAATGGCCATGTTATCTTGACTTTGCTACCTGGATTTTCTGAGTCTACTATTTTGTAATATGGCATCAATCTCATGGTTGCCTTAACTGATCATTCATTCATAATTCAAGAAATAAACAAGTAGGCATTGAGGACCTTCTGCATGCCAGCCACTGTATTAGACGTTGGTGACTCAATGGAGAGCAAAACTAGCCACAGTCTGTTTTTGAGAAGCTTACATTTTGAGAAGCAAAAAATAAAATTTGTCAAAGTAATACACAAATATAAAGTTGCAATTTTGCTAACTCTTGTAAGCAGAGAGGCATGGTACTTTGAAAGCTTATCATGGAACTGGAGTGGGGGAGGAGAGGAGGGTATTTGATCTAATCAGAGTGTTTAAAGGTCTCCCCGGGGAATTCATAATTGGACTGACATCTGACAGAAGGAGTAGATGCTAACTAGGTCACTGGAAAGATAAAAAAAGGCAATGGATATGGATGTGGTACTATTTTCTTACAATCATTACTATTATTTAGTAAATGGATGCCTACTCAGCTTGGTTTTTACAGTGAAGTTACAGTGTGTCTTATGATAACTCCTTGTCTTCAGTAAACTTCAAGTTCCAAACTTGAAGTTGATGTACCCACAAAAATTTATACTCTCAAAGCAATTGTCACTTGCCACATTCATGAGAAAAACTAGCAAAGAAAAAAAAACTGAAATACAGCAATTCAGTGTAAATCATGGCCCTTTTACATTTTTCTTAATCTTGTTGCTATTTCCATTCTCTATACCTATATGACATAATAACTTTTATATCTACTGTATTTCTCATATTAAACCTGAATTGTGGAATTCTTTCTGTATCTTATCTCATGTATTGGAAAGAGAATTAATTCTCTTCAGCTTCATCCTACTCAGTTGAAAGCCTTTGTAATAATGTACATTATTTTTGAAGACTTCTGACCAGTAAACTGCATACTTCAAAAATGGACCATCTAAGCTCAGTGGGCACCATTTACAACAAACCATCTGATTCCCTAATACCAGGCAATTATATAAGGTCTATCCAAACATAATAAAGTACCTTTTCCCCTCAAGGGAAGACTTAAATGGATATTCACCTACTTCTTCTCCCTTCATTTCACATTATTGCTTTCCCACCTGAATTGAGGCCAGGTCAGCAAGATGGGTTAAGCTCTTCTGAGAACAAACTGAACCCAGTTGTGAATTGGGCAGGGTGGCCAGTTTTGCTTTGAGTCTTGGCAGTACCAAAGGGCCAATTTTTTTCAAAGCTTTACAGTACCTGACAACTTTGGGTCAATGCTATGAAAGTCAAGCTTGTGGATGTTTATTTAGCAATTCTCTGATAATTACTTTGCCATCAATATTCCAAATGGACAAAAAAACCCTTAAATTATTTTGTTTTTTCTTCCTTTTGTGAAGTATTTCTGGTATGTGTTTGTACTACCTAGATACTAAATAGCTAGATTTTTAGATCATTCTAAACTGGCTTAACTGAGAACTTTTTAAAATTGAGAAGAAATTGAGACTTTTCTTTGGTGAGCAATTCTGAAGCAGAGATAATTTAATGGATCTTTTTATTGGTCTAATTTTGAAAGGTGTGCATAAAAGTGCCCCTGTAGAGAAACAAAAATGGATGAAGCCAATGTTGGACTTGGTAACATAACTGGAATGAGGTAGAATCCTTACCTCAGATCTAGGGGTTAAATTGAGCAATTACTAGGGTCTAACTAGTGGATTCATAATGCTGGAATGTTTGGAAAAGATGGAGACATAGGTGAAAGTCTACTTGCATTGAGGAGAGAGAGAGAGACTTTAAGATCAATAAACAGCACTTAGTTGAAACCACTAATGAGCTACACAATGTCTCAGAAATCACAAGTTTGTTTTGCTTTTGTGAGAAGTTGGAATAACTTGTGGCTGAGGCTGTCAACACTCTAGACCACAGTCTTGTGGCAGCCTCTGGTTTTTCTAGTGCCTGAGAAGTGTAAAGTTCCAAGACAAGAGCAGGAGCCCTTTCATCTGAAGCATGCAGCTCATCAGCTCCACGATGGAAAACAACTTGAGAGGTACCATCTTAAAGAGCCAAGGAGGTAATATTATGAAAGCCAAGTTCTTGATATTCCTCCACACTTCCAACACTCCCACATCAAAAAAAAAAAAAAAAAAAAAAAAAAAAAAATATATATATATATATATATATATATATATATATATATATATATATACCCTCTTCCGGAGCTGGCAGTTTGAAAATGGAACACAGACTTTCACCCTGAGCCCTTCTTCTTTTTTTCCCCCTTTTTGTGAATTAACGAATATACTTGGGAAGATTTTGTGTTGTGTGTTTTGTGTGTGGGTGGGTGGAGGGAGGGGGTTGGGAAAAGAGGAAATAAAATGGAATTTAAAAATTTATTTTTGTTCTTCTGTTTGGCATTTAGTGAAGACTTTAGTCCTGGGGGGTTATTTCATTTCTGACTCTAAGATTTCTCTTTAAAGCCTCATAATTCTTAACTCTATACTTGGAACAATATGAGTGCCCTCTGGTGGACAAAATGTCATTTTAAAGTTTTGTGTATATGGACTGAACACGCTTAAGTATGGAGAAAATAAGTCTTATGTTTCAAATGTTCTCATTGAACTTCTGAAATCCCTGGAAAATTAGTTCCTGATGTTCTGGGGGTGGTGACAGCTATGAAAATAGTTCCATAAAATAAGGGGATAAAAGGCAAGCTGGGGTGGCACTCCAGGTCCTATTTGTCACTGAAATAGTGTCTTGGAACAAAACATAATTTGGAGCTTGAACAGGGAACTCAAATGTCGAAGAGAAGGCTAATAACCTTACTTCTTAGCCATCAATGCCAAGATCAGAAATGCTCTCATTAAGAATGAGACACTAATGAAACAACTTGGGCATAGGCAAAACCCCTAAAGACCTCTAACTGTTGGCATTTAGAGTTAAAATCCTTTCAGAAAGAAGGGAAGATCTTGATAGGAAGAAAGAAAGGAAAGAAGGAAGAAAGGAAGGAAGGAAGGAAGGAAGGAAGGAAGGAAGGAAGGAAGGAAGGAAGGAAAGAAGGAAGGAAGGAAGGAAGGAGGGAATGAAGGAGGGAAGGAAGGAAGGAAGGAGAAAGGGAGGGAGGGATGGAGAGAAAGGAAGGAAGAGAAGGAGGGAAGGAGGGAGGCAGGGAGGAAGGAAAGAAGAAAGGAAGGAGGAAAACCACTCAGGTTATGTAACCCTTTCACATACCAAACTAATGCAAAGGACCTAAACTAATGAAGGCCTTTAAGGGCTCATAAAGCATATTTTCTCATTGTTTATTCAGATACTCTTTATCTTCTCTGTTGGATGATGACACATTAAAGGCTGAAGACAGACTATCTGGTTCTTCTTTTGAATCGCTCTTGATTCTTTTACTTACTACAAGGATAGCAATCTGATTTAAGATTAACCAAATTGACAAAACCCTAGGATTATGGACAGTGGTATGCTGATAAATGTTTAATTGATTCTTCAGGAAAGAAAGCTCTGCTTTTAACATTTGCCCATTACCATGGTGTAAATAATCTCACCATGGTTGATTTCAAGCTACCAGCACAATATCTGTGAACATGTAATTGGGAAAAGAGGCACACAGTTGACTTTCACAAATTGGAACAATGCAACTCCAGCCTGCCACTACATAGGGGACTTTTAATTATTTTTTTCCTATAACTTTGACACTTTGGACACTAAAGATGTATTATTTTTGTAATAAGAAAAGGAACACTCAAATAAAAGTTATTTGAAAAGTTGATCCCTACTGAAGAAATTACTTGTAATAAAAAAAAAATCTTCCAAATTAACATATATCCCACAATGTCTAATACTTTAAAATGTTTCCAAGCTCAATGTGTCACTGGAATCTTGTAAAAACTCCATAAAGTAAATAGAATAAATCTACATAGTACCACTTGAGAAGAGAGGAATATGAACACCAAGGGGGTTGCAGCAATACATAGGACTGGTCCTAGAATTCTAGTTTTCTATCTGTTAATTCAGTGATTTCCCTGTTTTATGCAGATATTAAAAAAGAAAATTTACAACTGGAATTGGTGAATTTAAACTGCATTCACTTTTCACTCAGTAATGATATTTACTCTGTTTACTGCTTTGGACAGAAAGGATTGTCTACAATCTCTTTAAGAGACTTCTGACTTCACAAAGCAATTTATGCCTAGATAGTGCTATGCTACCAGTGCTGGACTCCAAAATGATTACAAAACCACTATCTCTCCCTAGCTCCCATGGATCTGGTAAGTAAGAGTACAGTCTGATTATATTTCCCACCCCATCTTTCCCTTTAATTCTTTTGTTGGTTCAGTGTTGATAGAGTTCTTGGTAACTCATTTCTGCAAATGATCCTCATATCCTTGGGCTTACGAGACTTAAGTGCATAGTTTGAGTATCTCCAAGTCCACCCCAAAACACTGTGCCATGTGAAAATCAGTAGCTTAGGATAGTGGAAAGAGAACAGACCTGGGAATCAAGAATACTGCTTCAGATACTTACTGTGTGACATTCAGCAAGTCACTCAATCTCTCTGATCCTGTTTCATCTTCCAAAAATAATAATGCCTACCTCACAGGAAAGTTGAGAAAACTAAATAAGATGATATAGATTAAAGGATTATCAAAGTACCTTTTTTAGAGGGTGGGGGGAGGCAAAGGGAGAGGAAGAGAAGGAATCTTAAGCAGTCTCCATGGCCAGCACAGAGCCCGATCTCACGACCCTGAGATCATGACCTGAGTCAAAATCAAGAGTTGGATGCTTAACCGACTGAGCCACCCAGGTCACTCAAATACCTGGCATATTGTAAACATTTACAAATGGTGAAAATAGTAGCAGTAATAACAACAATAATATTATTATATATGTATGTATGCATATGATTATATATTATATACATAATTGGTAGCAATAACAATAATAACAATAAATAGTAACAACAATAGTAATAACAATAATACATAATAATATTTATTACATATGTATATAATTGTAACTGAGTATCTTAACTGAATATGCTTAACTGAATATCTGACATTTTTATAATAGGTGCTCAGTTAAGATTAGTTTCTAGGCAAGTAGACAATCAAATAGCAATAGTAAAAGACAGAGAATGATGTACATCTTCTTAAACTCAAAACACAAATTTCTATCATGAGAAATTTAAATGCTTTTGAATTTTGTTTATGTGTATTAGTATTCATTCACTTGTTTCCTTGGCTATTTTTATCTCCCTTTTACTGATATGGAAAATCTCAAGTTAGGTAAATGCAACACTGCCTCCATGGAGGAGATGATGCTTTAAAAAAATTAATTCACTGTTTGTCAAGCCCATGATAAATATGTTGTTGGGCATTTACCTATCTATCATCTATCTATCTATCTATCTATCTATCTATCTATCTATCTATCTATCTATCTATCATCTATCATCTATCTTATATCTTCATCATTATCATCATTTATCTAACCTATCCATGCATCTGGTGGCTAAAACCATCTCCATGCTGACTGTACTCTTAGGGACTTATATTGTTGAATAACTGATCAACTAAAACTAACATTAAAACCCTTGATTCTAAAGAGTTGCTTTTTGCTTCCATTAGATCAGCAACCAATTTTGATCAGGAAGTGGTGCTTTTTAAATGAATACCAAGAAAGCGAAGCAAGAATGCATTTCTGTTCCATAACTATACAGGGATTATGGTTTTCCTGGATTTTGGAAATTTTGACTTAATTCAACCATTTCTGTGTCTTTTTTAAAAGTATGTTTTTTTTTCCAACTATGGAAAGGATGCAAATTTATTAGAGTTTGAATACTTCAGAAAGGCACAAGCAAGGTAGTACAAATCACTCATAGTTCTATTACCCAGAGAAAACAACTGTCCACATTTTTTTTTTTCGATTCACCTGTATGGGTGGTCTGAGTACATGTGTATATCTGTAGGTATATATGTTTTAAAAAATAAAATTTGTATTTACTGCTTTTGTTTAAACTAATAATACATGAGGATAATTTCTTTGTGTCATCCAATATTATTCTGTGACCTCATTCTTAATGATGGTAGGCCAGTGTATTGTGGAGGGAAACCATGATTTATTTGAATAATTGACTACTATAGGATATTTAAAGTATTTTCACCTTTTTTGCTATTTAAAAATGCTAAGATGTATATCCTTGTGCTTGATTATGAGCTAGCACTTGGTTTTAAATTGATGACTTAGATGTAGATGTATTGAGGACTACCCCAGTCCTCTGATGCCTTCCCTCAGACACAAGATTTAGATCTTCCAACTATGCTACTGCTGAACTTGGTGATATTAGAAGTTGCCTGGCACCCCCTTTCCTAGAGTCAATAGCAGGAAAAAAAAAAAAAGGAAGGGAAAAAGTGTTGTTTGAGAGCTGGCTCCTTTGTTGTAGCCAGGGGATATATAAACAAGAAACACCATAGAAGAGGGTTTGTTTTATTCCTTGGTGATGGCTTTTCTCCCAGCATCCTTGGATAAATCCATTCCTTTTCCTGCCTAAGTGGCAGGGTTTCCTGCAAGAAACAGAACTGCTCATGCACATGAGAAGGATGTAGGCAAGGCAGCCATAGAAGGTACCACCAGCCCAAAGCTGGTAGTAAGAGCATATGTGAGCTCAGTGTTAGAAAGAGCCTCGGCAATGAGTCAGAAGACTAATAAAACCAGACTTCAAGGCACGAGAGCCAGCTGTGCAATGTGGCAGCCCTGGAGGCAGCACTAAAATCCTGAAATAGTCATTCCTGGATGATCAGATCTTTAGGGATTGGTGGTCAAAACTAAACACATATTAATATGCTTATAATTAATTGTTTGTACTTATTTGTAATCATTATTATTTATACTTAACAGAACTTCTCAGATGTATTTGTTTAAATATGTTAGAGTAAGCACTCAATTAATAATATTTTAAAAACAATTCGTTTCTCTAAAGATTATAGAATATATAACGATGTATAGAAGAAAATTACACAAGTGTATGTGGATGTATGTAAGTGGGTATATACACAATTTAACTCTTAGTTTTCTAAATAAACAAGTAGCCAAACAAAGAAACAAGAGGTGAATTAATCTAGGTCTAATGAAGAGAGACAGAAACCACCCAGTAATTTTAACAGGGAAAGTTTAAGATAAAGAACTATCAGCTCTATCTGGAGGTTGAAGTAACGAGACATTGGAGTAGTAAGAAATAAAAATAACTTCAAGGACCATAGGAATAACATATATAAGGAGCAGCCATTACTCCTAGGGCTGAGATAGAGTACCTAAGGAAGATACCTCCTCCTTTCCCCTCAGGAATGAGATTCAGGCCTTGTGGAGAGGGCATAGTTGCACTCTCTGGATTGTAGAGAAGTCACTGTGGTGCTGGCAGTATGCGCTTTGGAAGTTGCCAGAAATGTGTCCTCTGGAGTGCCCAGGAAACTGTACATGGGACCATGTCTCACCAGCCACAGCTTGAAAAGGATGCAGGGGGGAGCTGCTGGCCAGTGTGTCTTTCTAGTTGCCATGCACTGGAGAAACTACGTGCTGCAAGTGTTTGGTGCTGAAGAAGCTGCCTACTCTATAGGAGCTGAGCACTGAGGAAGTCAGTGTGGTCCTCAGGAGTCAGCTGAGATAACACAGGAGAACCAGAAAGCAAAACCCTTCCTCCTGCAATGTCACTCCTACACCCTCTGCTGACAAAGCTTAAAAATGTGCTAGTTGGCCAAGAAACATGTTTAAAGGGCCCAGGTACATTTTTGTATAACAAGCCATGAAGAATGAATTTAGACCTAAGAGGCAATAAATGGATACACAGAACCATCAGTTCTCATATACACATTGCCTACATAATAAAAGCATACCAGGTGCCAAACTCTAATACATTTTCTCAAGTGTCCTCATAAAAAAATCCTAAAAGGAGACACTCAATATATAATAATACCATATGAATGGCAATGTCCTCAATAAAACTCATGTAGAAAAGGTGATCATACTGTTATATATTTCTCTTATACCCATTTATCTACAGTGGAATTATTCAACTCAAGTTTTATTCATATAATGTTTCAACTAAAGAATCTTAATTGGTTATTGTGTGAAGTAGAAATATCTAAGTCTGGTTGAATTTTACCAATCATGGGATCAACGGCCTTATGTCTGTGTCAGCAAGGATTGTGTCTTCACAACTATCTGTGTTTCCAGTAGCAAAGGACAGAGATGGAGCACAAAACAGCAGTAGCTAGAAGGACAAGCCATTAAAAGAAATATAGCCACCACTACTGAAACATTTTTAGAAAAAGCTGATGTGTCCCTTGCTTCTGAGGAGTCAGAATCTACCAATATGAAAAAGGACATTACAGAGTGAATAGCAAGAGTCTTGCTACCGTCCTTTATTTCAAAGTCAGCAAACTTGATGTTAAATAGCCAAAATAGTGAATATGCTAGCTGTTGTAAGCCATACTGTCTCTGTGACAATGACTGAACTTTGTTGTTATAGCTCAAAAGCCAACAAGTTTACTTAGTAAACAAGTACATTAGCTTGCTATAGGTTGTTGAACCTTGCTTTTTGGGTAAACAATACTGTACAATTGTGTTAGTCTTCTGGGGTTTTCATGCTGTTTCTTGCCAACATTCTATTTCTTGCCCATTCTTTCATTGATCTTGAACAGAGGTTGGCAAATTTTTTCAGTAAAGGATTAAGTACCAAATATTTTATAATTTGTGAATCATATTTGTGAGAAAATTCCGTGTGACTTTTCTTTCCTCCCCTCTTCTTTCTAGTCCATCTTTTTCTTCTTAACAATCCCTTTAAAAATATAAAAAAACTCCTCAACTTGTGGGCCTTACAAAACAGACCATAGCTTGTAGTTTTCTGACTCCTGATTGATCTAGTGGAGTGATCTCTAGTAGAGATTTTGGTGGCACATTTAAAGGGATTAAATTGCATCTTGTGTTTTGGTTGCTCCTCAGCAAGTAGTGGCTAGTTGAGTAGAATTGTTTACTGCCTTGACCTCACTCTCACATATTCATAATTCAAGGTTCTTTCATGTTCCGGTAAACACCTAATCTTTCCCAGCTTGACATTATGTAATATCTTTTTTCTTTTATTCCTTACAAATTATATGCCATTCCATAGTGTTGTGTCTGGCCCACCTAATCTAACATCTTAACATAGATGTTGCCTTGAAGATATCTACTGTATATTGAAACAAAACATTTCCTTATTTATTGGAAAATTTGCCAACATGCTTTGAAAGGTTTGCAGTATACACTTTCTCCCCCTGTTAAGGTGTGGTAGTAGTTGAGGTATGAGAAGTACTTAACCATGTTGCCTTTACCATGCTTGTGAGAAGTTGAACCAGAACAAACTGTATTTTCAGGCAATGTGTACACGGTGTAGAAAAAGAAAAGTTCTAGAAGTTGTTTCTTTGTCCATCCAGTCTAATTTACTAGCTATAGTTGTACTGTCCTTATGTAACTATGCAAAGAGCTGAGGGTTAAGGGCTTTTTATAGGCTCCTGTAATCCCAGACTCAAACCATATACTCCTTAGAGCTGTAAATAGTTCTTTTTTTCCTTGTGTCAGACTGAGTATTAAGAGTCAAATGAGGGCTAGATAAAAATTCACAAAAATGAGTTCTAAAACTTCCAAAAAGTTGGTATGGTATAATCCTACATATTGATTTTTGCTTTTGTTGCCTTTGCTTTTGACATCAAATCTAAAAACTCACTGCCCACACCAATGTCAAAGAGCTAACCCCCATGTCTTCTTCTAGGAGTTTTACAATTTCAGGTCTTACGTTTAAGGCTTTAATACATTTTGAGTTGATGTTTCTGTATGGTATAAGGTAGGGGTTCCATTGTATTCTTTAGCATGTGGCTGTCTAGTTTTCCCACCACTAGTTACTGGAAAGACTGTCCTTTCTGCATTGTATTTTCTTATATCCTTTATCATAAATAACTGACCATACATGTGTGGCTTAATTTCTGTACTCTCTATTCTGTTCCAATGATCTATGTCTGTTTTTTGTTTTTTTTTTTCCAATATCATACTGTTTTGAGTATTATGGCTTTGTAATATAGTTTGAAATCAGGAAGTCTGATGCCTCCAGCTTTGTTCTTCTTTCTCAGGATTGTTTTGTCTATTTGGAATCTCCTATAGTTCCATACCAATTTTAGGATTGTATTTTCTATTTCTGTAAAAAGTGCCAGTAGAACTTTGATAGATGACTATAGTCGACAACAATGTATTGTATAATTGAAGTTTGCTAACAGAGTAGAACTTAAATGTTCTTACCAAATATGTATTCATACATATATGAAGTGATAGCTGTGTAACATGGATGTGTTAATTAACTAGGTGGGAGGAATCCTTTCATGGCGCATGGTGTATATCATCACGATCTACCCTTCAAACATCTTCACTTTTATTTGTCAATTAATACTGAGATAAAAGAGTATTCACAAGTTGGGAATTTCTGTTATAACTTGACTTCTTAACTGTCAGTGTAAACTTGGGACAATTCACTTACCACTTCTCTTCATTAGTATCTTCATATATGCAATTCTAGTTAAAATCCTTTGATGATTAAATAAGATAACATATATAACAAAGCACTGTCTGAATAAAAACTGATACCATTTATTAAATACCTTCCCCATGCCAGGCATTTTATGACACTCCTATTTCCTGTAAAAAAAAAAAAGAATCCTACACTTCCCTTGTCTCATTTCCCTAAGAGTCTGATGGAGACAAGAACACATCTGATAATTTACTGTGGGGAATGTGTATATACATGTGAAATTATCTTTCTCAAGTCATATATTTGTATTTGAAAGGGGACCTAGAAGTCTTTCTTAATGAACACCTATTGAACAGAATTGAGTTGACATATTCAGTGCATGGTAAGCTATCATCAATTATTGTAAAGCATTATTTATTATTTATTATTTTGTTTTATTTTTTGTTATTTTTATATGAGTCACTCAATATCCACCTGCTTTCCCTATTCCTCATAGATACCCATCCCAATCTAATGTGTGTATTGTATTTCCTTCCAGTTGATCTTACATGTGTTTATTTGGATATATGTTTGTCCTTGAAAAACATATTTTGTTGTTTCATTAATAATATTTTTAAAAACACAAACATTGTATTGTGTTATAAATTTAATTTCTGACTATTTCTTTTTAAAATTTGAACCTAGTACTTAGATATATCTATTTTTCTTGATATAATGAAATGTATTACAGGTTTCTCCTGCAATCTGAAAGTTTACTTTATACCACTTTGCTTTTACATAAAAACCTAGATCGGTACCTCTTTTCACTAACTGAAAGAAATCTGAAGAGGATTTTGCCTTTATGAAATGATAATTGCTTCTTTGCTTTATGCTATTTTGGCTTACAAACGATTTCATAGGAACATTCTACTTTCAGGTAGTGGGAGAAACCTGCATCAGTTCTGAAGACTACATGAAGCAACATGTCCCATTTGATTCATTCATTCCCCTTCTTGGTAGACACATAGACAAACTCAAACTCTTGACTATTATAAACAGTGCTGCAATGAACATCCACTATAGTAGACTATGGCTGTTCCTCAATATTAACTGACCTTCTTATGGAGGATTATTCTTCTCCACTATGTTGAGTTTGGACTTAGTTATGTATGTTACTGTGATTGATGAAATGTGAGCAGAAGTGACACACGTCACCTCCAGGTGGAGATGTGTAGCATGGGCTTTGCCTCTATCTCTGTGACTGGCAATGTTCCAGATAATTCCAGCTCTGTCAGCCTGGGTTCTAGAGTCAGAGTGATTACTATGATCAGAGTCATCATGCCATAGAGTATACAAACAGCACAAATGAAAAATAAACATTGCTGTTATAATCCAAGACTTGGGAAATGTTTATTACTGCAACAAACCTATCCTATTCTGACTGAGATAGAGACTGATGTCATGATTAGATGAGACTATAAAATTGTCTCACTTGAGGTTATTTTATAGAATGGAGAATGAACCCAATATTTGTGACCACGGAGTTGAACTGTTATGGTCATTAGGAGTGTTCAAAATATCAGTTTTGTTAGTCTAAATATAGAGTAGGATTATATTGTTACCCAATTTGGATATGTCTGCTCATGGACTTGGTGTGGAAATTTATCTGGCCTAGCTTTTCATAGTGAATATACCCTTTATTTATTTATTTATTGGGACTTCATTTTTAAAAAATTAACATATAATGTATTATTTGTTTCAGGGGTACAGGTCTGTGATTCATCAGTGAATTGTGTGATGCACTGTGAATTGTGCATCACACAATTCACAGTGCTCACCATAGCACATACCCTCCCCAATGTCCATCACCCAGCCACCCCATCCCTCCCACCCACCTCCACTCCAGCAACCCTCAGTTTGTTTCCTGAGGTTAAGAGTCTCTTATGGTTTGTCTCCCTCTCTGGTTTCATCTTGTTTCATTTTTCCCTCCCTTCCCCTTTGATCCTCTGTCTTGTTTCATACCCTTTAGCAAAGTGAGAAGGCTTCTTATTTGTGATGTTCTCAGAAACACTTTACATATCCATCTTTCTAACTTGTATCAGTCTTTTGGGTAAAAATTGGTATATCGTTACTGCTTTCAGGAATCTTCTGAGTGCTGATGAGATTGAATGCCTGTTCAGTTAATCTTAATCATTTTGTATCACCTTCTATGAACTCTATAGATTCAATTTTTGACCATTTAAGCATTGTTTCTTGTGGTTTTCATGCTGATTTTCTGGAGTTCTTTGTATTTTTTGGATGTTAATCTCTTGTCAGATTTTGATATTGCAAATATCTCCTCTCAGTCTGTCACCCATCTGTTAACTTTGATAATGATGTTCATTAAACAAAAATCTTTAATTTTTATGTAATTTCATCAGTTTTTCTGCTGATAGCCTGTAATTTGGAGTCTTTTTAAAGAAATCCTTCTCTAATCCTAAAGTAACAAAAATTAATCTCCTATCTCAACTTCTATCATTTTATAATTTTGTTTTTGTCACTTAGGTCCTTAATTGATTTGGAGTTTAATTTTTATGTAATGTTTGAAGTGGGAAATATGACTTATTTTTTCCTGACACCATTTTATAAATAATTCATATTTTCTCCACTGATCTTTGATGCCACCTCTATCATATAGTAGATTCTTTTAGTAAGGGATCTGTGTCTAGGACTTCTATCACATTCCATTGTTCTATTTGTTAATTCTCTACCAGGACCACACTGTCGATTCCTATGACTTACCATTTATTGGTCTATTCATTAATGTTTATTATTCATTAACAATTTTAGAATAAATTTGTTGGATTTCTCAGTGTTATTTAGATTGGAACTACATTAAATTTATATATAATTTGGTGGAGTTAACATGTTTACAGTGCTGTTATCTCCATGAATGAAGATTATTTCAATATGTATTCAATTTTTGGGGGGAGAGGCAGGAGAAGTCATTTATAAAAGTTTAAAAAATTTTTATTAGTTTAATTCCTAGACATGATTGGCTTTCTTATTGCCATATTATTTGGTGGTTATTACTAACAAAGATGGATATTACTGATTTGAGGAATTGATTTTGTCTCTGACTACTTTGGTCAAATCTTATTAGTTCTAATGGTTTGTCTTTTGATTTTCTTGTTTTTTCATGTACATATATTATTTGTTAAGTCTTTAAAAAATGGTAACAACTTTGTATCCTCCTTTCTAATTCCTGTCCCACCCCTCTCCCTGCCATTTTACTATGTTAGTCAGGACCTCTAGTACCATGTTAAACAGCTGAAATGATAGTACATACTCTTTTTATCTCCCAGCCTCAAAACATATAAATTTAAAATTTTACAATATGAATGATGTTTGCTCTAATTTTTTGGCAGGCTAATATTATTATCACTATTTTTATCAAGTTAACAGTTTTTTTTCCTATTTCTTGTTTTCTAAGAGTTTTTTAAAAATTAAAATAAAATGCATTACTTTTATCAAATGCTTTTTCTGTATCTGTTAAAGTGACCATAAGAATTATCTTCTTAAGTGCGTAGTAAATTACATTCTTGGTTGATATTTAGCCATACAGAAAATTCCATTCTTGGTTGATATTTAGCCATCCAAGAATTTCTGAAATGAATGCTGCTTTCCTTATTTTTTTTGAAATATGATATTGAATTTAGTTAGCTAATACAGAATTTTCATGCCCATATTTATAAATAAGGTTGACCCAAATTTTCTATTTATTATAATTTACTCGGTTTAAATATAGAGGTTATAGTATAGCCTTCCAATTGAGCTGGATAACTTTTATTGCTTTTACATTTTCTGGAACAACTTAAGTATATGGTGGTTTATCTGTTTCTTTAAAGTTTTCTTAACTCACCCACACAACTATCTTGGTCTAAAATGTTTTGGGGGGGACTGTGGAAGAGGAAGTTTTAAAAATTGTTATCATAATTTCTTTAATGAATTTGATATATTCAAGAGTTCTGTTTCATCATATTCCTATTTTGACATTTTGTATCTTTTCCAGGACATTTAGTAATTTCATTTATATTTTTAAATGTAATTCAGTATGGTCGTTCATTTGTTCATAGTGTTCTACATAACTTTAAAAATCTCTGTCATTTTTCGTAGTTATTTCTTTTTTAAAAATTGTTTATTTGCATCTTTGCTCCCACAAATTTGTCAGGTTTTTTTTTCCCTTTTTATTATTATTTTTAAAGAACCCATTCTTGGTTTAGTTAACAATATCTTTTTCCCCCTCTTGTTCTTTATTTCATTGATTTCTAACATTTTTATTACTTCCTTTTTATCTCTTTGGGTTTACTCCTTTGCAATTTTTTTTCTAGCTCTTGAGTTGAATGCTTAGATCATTTGTCTTTAATAAAAACTGGTTTACTGAACAGTGATTTTTGCAGGATATAAGCATGAAGCGGTTTTATTGTTATTCTCTCTATTGCTTCCTTCAAACATTCTCCACTATGTCCTCCTTTCCCATCCTTTAGTAACATCTCTGGCAGCTCCCATTGTTTCTCGGTCACTTTCACAGATAAAAAAGTCCAGTCTTGTCTAGAGTAGTTTAAAAGTTCAGTTTCACTTTCATCTAGTGTTCACCTTCTTGGTAGCCTTTCAGACCACAGCCTGGGTGGGGAGGGCTATCAGTTGTTTTTTTACTTCTCCCTCCTCACTATTTTAATTCTAGTTTCTCTGGTGTTGGCATTGGGAGGGAGAGATTAGAGAAAAAGTTAGAAACCAAAACAAAACCTTTTCACTTATTTTTTAAAAAGATTTTATTCATTCATTTGGGCTCCTGGGTGGCTCAGTCAGTTAAGCGTCTGCCTTCGGCTCAGGTTATGATCCCAGGGTCCTGGGATGGAACCCCATGGATCTGAGCTCCCTGCTCAGCGGGGCTCTGCTACTCCTTATACCCCTTGCCCCTGCTTGTGAGCTCTCTCTCTCTCACTCTCTGTCTCTGAGAGAGAGACAGAGAGTGAGAGAGAGAGCAAGTGGGGGGAGTGGCAGAGGGAGAGAGAGAGAGAGAGAGAGAATCTCCAACCCACTTCACACTGAGCACACAGCCCCACGTGGATCCATCCCATGACATTGAGATCATGACCTGAGCTGAAACCAGGAGTTGGTTGCTCAACAAACTGAGCCACCTAGGTGCCCCAAAAGCTTTCAGTTATATGATGTTGTTTTAACACTCTACTGGCTGGTGGTTTCTTACAGGAAGCAAGGGCCTAATACTCAATAATGTACCATTGTTGCAATAAAATCCCTAATCATAGCAATGCATAATAATAGAATAGAAGACACAGGGAAAAGTTTGTACAGATGAGGTTGGAGAAGTGGTAGAAGCCAGATCATGGTCCTACATTCAGGAAGGCAGATTTTCTTCTAAGTTCTATGGGACATCATCAGGAAGTTTCCTGCAGAAGGATATTATGATTTGATTTGCATGTTTAAATGATCATGACTGCTCTGTGGGGAATGGACAGTAGTGGGTAAAAGTGGAAGCAGGGCACCAATTAGGAGGTGATGACTGAGGTGGAGCAGGTCTTCTCAAAGCATTTGAAATCCTAGTTTTAGTATATTCATTTAGGGAGAGTAATGCATTAGCAAGTCAAGGCACAAAGTTAGAAAGGAAATATATTCTCATAATTCCTCAGAGTAGAAGTACAGAAACAGAAAACTGAATGAATAAATGAATATATAAATAATCAAAACAGTAATAGCAGAAAAATTAAGCTAAATAGTCTTTTTTTAGTCATAGAATGTAGATTGATAACCTCTCAGAAAAGCTGACGTGATCAGCCTGTTTAACCCAACCTACCCCGTCCCACTTGCCCTGCTTTATTTTTCTTTATAGCATATATCTCCACCTAAGATAATATAATCTACATTTTGCATTCATTTATTGTTAGTCCCTCAGAGCTTTTCAACATAAGAAAGCAGGGGACTCATTTTTTTTTTTTCACCATTTTATCTCCTCCATTTAAAACAGTGCTTGGGAGAGAGAAGGTTGCATTTGTTTAATGAATGGATGGATGGATGGATGGATGGATGGATGAATAATAACTGACTATTCACACTAATGCATTTTCCTGGGCAAAATATGTTGCTATGTTGAAAATCTTGAAGGCTAGGAAAGCTAAAAGTCACATGTAAGCGTTATTCTTAAAGGAACCCAGCATGGAATAATAATGGGGAAAGCATGAGCTTTGGAATCACATAGGAGTGTATTCAAAGCCTGGTTTATTCTGTTTCTAGTTCTCAAATCCTGGGCATGTGAATCATCTCCCTGAATCTTATTCCTTATCTGTAAAATGGTATAATTACTCTTACCATAATCTAATGTATGTAAAGCACAGTACCTGGCTCATACCTCCAATCCCAATTTTTAAAAATCATCTTTAACTCAATGAATGTTTAAGGTTTTCTAGAATTCTTTTCTAGAATTCACATTTCATATCCTGAAAATTTGGCTGGGACTAATTTGTTATATCTGCCTTTGTTTCCTCCATTCCTCACCCGATTAAAATAAATAATTGCATCCTTTTCCCCTTTGCTTTTCTTGAATCTTGCTTCCTACCTACTATACCACACTGAGCCAGTGAAAACTTGTTTAACTGCACAGCGTTGCCTAGCAATGTCATGCTCCTCTCATGGTCTCACTCTGGGATATGGTAACTGGACTCCTGCTACTAATTCTTCATCTTCATATCGCTGTATATCCGGTCTTTTAATAACTATTAGAAGGGACATTCTGCTTTTATTAGCTGGTCTTATAGAAGAGTCGCCATTGTTATTCATTCTGATAGAATTAAGCTGAGCGGTTTCTCTTTTCTCCAAATCACTCAGGTTCTGTGTTTAAAAGGTCAATTACATTTATTTCAAATTGGTAAGACAAACAGTTCCTGTGCATCCTGAAAATAAAATGGCCCAATGAACAGTTCCTTTAGAACATTTTATTTTTTTTAATTTTAAATACGTATCTGACACTGATAAGTTTCCTGCCCAACCTTAGGACTGTGTTGAAAATGATATTGAGCATATGCTGATGTCTGAAATGGAATCCATACCCCAGGAAGCTGACACCAGGAATGGTGTAGGTGAGGTGACCTGGCCCTGTTATTGTATCCTTCAGCACTAAATGACCATCTCGGCCACACTATGAGTTTGCAAGTATTAAACCGAAAAAGCAACAGTCCACTCACAGTGCTACATCATGGAACATTGGAGGTGGGCCAGATGTAATAAGTATAATTGGGAAGAGAAGTCATTTCAAATCACTAATCTGTAGATGACAAGGAAATCTTAAAGCACCAATCAATGGTCAGCTTGTTTTTAGAATCCTCAGGGCAAGAATATTCAAATGCAATAAAAGAATTTAGAGTTTCCTACTGTGTGGAAATGGGATGTGCTATCTTACCAGCATCTTTAGTAATGGTCTGAGAGGTCTGTTACATATAGAGTGAGGACCTAGTCCTGCCCAATGACATACATTTAGCCCCTACATTATACTGCATGGGTTATAAACTCAAATGCCTACTGGCCTAGTCAGATAGTTGGGGCAAACGGGAGAGACTGTGCCTGTTTAGAAGGTCTGCCACTACTTAGTACTCGAAGTATACAGCCTGCAGGAATGTAGGTCCAGTGATGCCAGATCACCTGATTGCTTTAAGAGAGTCTGATTATTTGAATTTTACAGTGAAATGTCTTGATTTTTTTACATGTTGACAGGTTAGTAGAACAATGCAGTCAAACATGTCTTTAAGACAGACACAGCACAGGGTCTAGCAGTCTGTGACTTCTGTGTGCAGTCTCTGCTATTTGTGGACATGGGCTGGATCCAATACAGATTTTCATAGGGTCCCATAGACTCTTTAGGGAAAGCACAAGGATGTTCTGGGTGAGAAACTCCAGGTCAAAGTTCATCTAACAAAACGAACTCTCAAATGGAGAAAATACAAATACTCCCTTTATGTAGCTATTCCTATCCCACAGGAAGACAGGAAGAAGTTCTCAGAGAAGAGAATTAGGAGAGAGGAAGGAGGAAGAAGTGGCCAGGGATAGAGGAGGGACTAAGAAAGAAGATGTGGTGGCAGGAGCCTCTGGTTGGGTTCCAGTCTCTTGTTCTGCCAGGGAGGATGGCCCACTGCCTATCACAAAGCAAAGTTAAATTCTGCCATGGCCTCGATCAGCCTGGAAATCTAAAACTCCTTTAAATAAACCCTATGGCCTTGGGCTTCAAGTTTTGGTAAACTCATTACCATTATAAAGGGAAGACATAACCCAATGTCAGCAATATTCATTCTCTTTTCTCTGCCCCTGTAGGAATCTGGTCCTTGTTTGGCTACTGCGTTCCCCAATTTTCCCTAAGAGAAGGAGACGGGGGGGCTTTTGCTATAAGCAGGGAGGTCCTGGGAGATGTTGCATTTGGTAGAAGAGATACATCCCTGAAATTGAGTACATTGTTGGAATACTTTCTGTTCGATAAATGGAGTCAAAATCTGAGCCTGGCTAAGTCAGTTTTTACTGATGAAGGCAATGAAAGCTGTATCCTTAGAGCAGCCCCCGCTGAGTATCCCATTCCTTTATTCTTGAGGCTCCCTGTCAAGCCCGGGAATCCATCTTAGGTTCTATTCTTACTCCTAAATGATGTTTGATAAATGTTTACAAAATAAAAACGTATAATTCTTCCCAAGGCATTTGTAATTTCAAAGGTTTGAAGATGAGAGTAACTGGCTTCAGAACCCAAAGAATGAGGCTACAATTCCTGGGACTGGGATTTATTTAGTAGAGACAGCAGCAGACATCCCTGGAGATGATCCAGGCAGTGTGGAAAAGCCACGGTAGTAAAATGTTGAAGTCTGGGAACAATCGTTCCACATCAAGTGAGGTCAAACGCACAATCTAGATCAAGAATATCATTGTATGACCTTAGGGGCATCTGGGTGGCTCAGTTGGTTGAACGTCTGACTCTTCACTTTGGCTCAGGTCATGATCTCAGGGTCCTGTGATCCAGCCCCACCTCAAGCCCTGCATTGAGACCCATGCTAAGCGAGGAGTCTACTTGAGGATTTCTCTCTCTCCCTCTGCCTCTCCCCCCACTTGTGTGCACCTGCCCTCTTTCTCTCTCAAATAAATAAATCTTAAAAAAAAAGAATATCATATGACTTTTAAAGCTCGGTGATGTTTTAAGTGTAGGAAGGTGTGTTGTACAGGGCACAAGAACCAGCACAAGGCCGACGTGAGGCCAAACCTCTGAACTCTTTAAGTTGCCTGGACTATTGCAAACTGGAGGTATGGTAGGCAGAATCATGACTCCCTGAGACGACCATGCCCTGACCCCCCAAACCTGTGAATATATTAACTTACACAGCAAAAGGGACTCTGCAGATATGATGGAGTGAAGGATCTTGAGACAGGGAGATTATCCTAGATTATCCAGTCAGATCCAATGTAATCACATGGAGAAGAAAACAAGAGTATCAGAGTCAGAGAGAGATTAGAAGATGCTAAATTGCTGGACTTGAGGATGAAGGTAAGAGCTATTAGCCAAGGAATTTAGGCAGCCTTTAGACACAAAAAAATGGCAAGAAAACCGTCTCCTAGAGCCTCCAGAAGGAGTACAGCCCTGCCAACAATTTGACTTTCACCCATTGGGACATATTTTGGACTGCTGACCCAGAGAACTTAAGGTAATACATTTGTGTGGTTTTAAAAACCACTGCATTTGTGATAATTTCTTACAGTAGCAATAGGAAACTAACACAGTGGGCAAACATGTTTTGTTTAAAAAAAACAAAAAAAATTTGCCCACTTAAAAATTCTATTTTATATAAAAAATCTGTATTTCTGATATCTTCAAAAACAAACTGGAAGTTTGGCAAAGCTGGTCTTGTGTTTTTTCTGGAAGAGTCTGTTGGAGCTGCACTGTGCTGTAGCCTTCTGATGAGCATAGACTCTCAGGTTTACTATAGTTTCTACCATCCCCTACTATCATAGTTATTGTAATATCTCTCTCCATTTTTTATCCATGTGTCCCTTTGGGCATTTGAGTTTAACCTCCTTGCCTGGGTCATTGTAGGTTATTTTCTCTGACAAGCATCAAGAGTGACCTTAGAGGGTGCCTGGGCGGCTCAGATGGTTTGAGCGTCTGCCTTCGTCTCGGGTCATGATCCCAGAGTCCTGAGGTCGAGTCCTGCATCGGGCTCCCTGCTCTTTGGGAGCCTGCTTCTCTCTCTCTCTCTCTCTCTCTCTGTCTCTCATGAATAAATAAATAAAAATTAAAAAAAAAAAAGAATGACCTTAGAGGAGCACCTGGGTGGCTCAGTAGGTTAAGTGACTGCCTTCGGCTCAGGTCATGATCCCAGCATCCTGGACTTGAGCCCCTGCATCAGGCTCCATACTCAGCAGGGAGACTGCTTCTCCCTCTCCCTCTTCCTGCCTGTCTACCTACTTGTGATCTCTCTCTCTGTCAAAAAAATAAAAAAATCTTAAAAAAAAAGAGATCGACCATAGAAGTTGGAATTAGGCTGAATTTGCAAGTTGGTTTCAAGTAAGCCCAGCTATCTATGTTGAAGAAATGAAGGAGACAGGACCCTAAATGATTGGTACATTATCTGTACTGGGAAATGGGAATCTTGCTTGGCTTCTTTAAAAAACTCTGGTTGGGCAGGCACTTGATTAGTCGCCCTCCTTTTCAGGTGCACCTTGTCAGTAGCTCAACAAGCTCAGTGAGCTGATATCATAGAGCCAGACTGACCTGTGGAAGAATCCTGCACAACCCAGTCTCTGTGAAGTTTTGCTCATGACTGTCCACTGGAAGGACCCAATCCTGGATGTCAGCTGCTATGATGAAAGGTACATGGAGACTTTGGGGTGATGAGCACAGGTGCAGTGAGAAATGGCTGACAGTGGTCAGAGTCGCTCTTGTTGTGGAATGTGGAGCACATCACATTACCAGAGGGCCACGTTTACTATAGACGAGTAACTTGGTATAGAACAAACAGCCCTAAATGGCATTGTTTTCCTATTACTCAGCATGGTAATATGTTGTGAGTATTTGCTCTGCTCTGCCGAGCATAATGGTGTCATGGTGAGTTTCCCAGGATTTTATTGGCAATGATGTGAAATAGCTGTTTTTTTTTTTTTTCTCTCCAACACTATAATTTTCCATGTTCTGATCCTGCAATCATAGCACCATTTGGGTTAACTCAATTGCTTTGTCGCTTTGGTAAAGACAGCCCACACATAATGGCAATTTAAAAAATCATACAATTTTAATAATTGAGTGACTAAGACCCAAAGTGTCTGATACAGGAAACTCATAATATTTTGTAATACGATTTTGAAAAGATAATGGAGGGTAGAGAAATGAGTCTGACAAGGAAATGACAACACTTTCTTAAAGTACTGCTATTAAGTGGGCATGACAAGCCTGGCTGGTTACCTACAACATTTAGCACAGAGTGAGACCCTTCTGAGCTGCTGCCAGGGGCAGCTTGTGTGCAGTGAGGGTAGTGTGATGGTGAGTTCATTTTCTTTTCTCTTTCCTACTGTGCTGCCTTTTCTCCGAAGGATCATTTTACCACTTTCCCACCCCTCCCTGCTCCTAACAGACCTGGTGTAGCTAAGGGACAGCAGAACCTGCTTCCATTTTAAGCTTTCTCTTTAATTTTTCCTTCTTCTGGCAGAGTTTTTCAAGTTGTTTTGCTTTTCCCTAAAGCCCTAGAATTCTTTATTCAAGAGAAACATTTCATGGAGTTTGAATATGTGATACATATAAAAACAGTATACTCTTGATTGAAGAGTGGGGGAGACAGGATGAGACCTTACAATCCAGGCTTTCCTTTTTCTCCACATTCACAGGGACACAGGGAAAAATGTTTGAAATGCATTGGGTTGGAGCCTGCTAAGAACCCCTGAAGATGCTTCAAAATGGTGTTTCCAAGGTTTGCTTCAAGTCAGGGCTCTAGAATTTCTAATTCAACTACATGGCCAAATATTCTGTGATTTGAACACTGGTCTGTAGGTAAGGCTCAGAGGGCCTTATTCAGATTAATAGAGCATTTCTTTTATTTATTTCTTTTTTTTAAAGATTTTTATTTATTTATTGAGAGAGAGAATGGTAGAGAGAGAGCATGAGAGGGAAGAAGGTCAGACGGAGAGGCAGACTCCCTGCTGAGCAGGGAGCCCGATGCGGGACTCCAGGATCATGACCTGAGCCGAAGGCAGTAGCTTAACCAACTGAGCCACCCAGGCACCCTTATTTATTTCTCTTAAATTTTACTTATTTCTGGCAAATGCTTTGTTTGTTTGGTAAGCTTGAAGGAAGCGTTAGAATTTGAAAAGTTTCCCCCAGTGGTCTGTAACCATCCTAATTTATATAAAGCAATTCCCTCAGACTTGGAAGAAGTGATTGTGAAAATTCCAGTGTACTGGGCACTTGTTTTCTCTCTAATACTGCTTTATCATCCTTTGAGGTTTATATGAAACAGTTTCTACTCTTGTTTGATCATGCAGAGATTCTGGAAGGTTAATTTTTAGCTATCCTTCCACAAAGCAATACACACTGCAGGGTCTTCTCTCTTAAGTAACCAAAAAGGGCAAAATGGCACCTGGGTCACATAGCCTTAAGTCTCAGCTCTGCTGCTCTTAGATGAGGCCAGGGAAGCTCTGAAAGGCCAATTGAATTTCTAATGACATGTGTTATTCTTTTTTGGTTTCTCATATGTCAGATTAAAATATAACTAAGCTACTGAAGGAGATTCAAAAAGCCCTCGGCGAGAGACTTGACTTTGATAAAGGAGCTGTTAACACACAGAGACGAATTGAAGTCCATCCCAGGTCATTGGTCATCAGGTAGATAGTGCAGATTTATGTGATGTCAGAACCAAATTTCAGTTTGCCTAACATTTCTGCTATATTCACAAGATACTGTAGTATTGTATAGATAGTTTAGATGAAGTCTCCTTGGAAGTGAGAGCTCACTGTAAAATTAAAGAAAACAACCTATGTTTTATTCTTGATCCAAGGATCAAACTCAGAAAGTAAACTTAAGGTAATTTCAACCCTTCAGGGGCTCAGTCGTTCACCAAGGGAAAATCACTTCAGCTGTGTAGGTTGCTTTAGAGAAAAAAATGGTGTTAATAGAATTTCCTTTCTTACTTCAATGCTGTGGGCAGTGAGTGGCCAGTTTACTCACATCTAAGCTTAGGTGGTTTTGGATACCCAGCCCCACTCAAAGTCGTGAGAGTAGATCAGAGAAGATCTCTTTAGATGGTGTTCCTATCTAAATTGTATAGTTACTATTGCCAGACATTTAGGCACACAGTAGGGAGGAGAAATTTCCTACTCTCCTGCAATCCTGAGTCATTCTCTCTTTTCTGTTGCCCTCTAATTCCCCTCTTAAACTGTCTGCAAGTTTTCCTAAACCATTGTCTTTTTTTGAACCTCTGAAATAATGCTCCATATTAACTCTCTTTATGTACTTAAATGGTTACTTTTTATAGAGATTGGAGTCGTGTTTAGAATATTCCTCTATTTAGAATATTATTTCCCATTTCCAT
Organism: Zalophus californianus; assembly: GCF_009762305.2. Lineage (NCBI taxonomy): Eukaryota > Metazoa > Chordata > Mammalia > Carnivora > Otariidae > Zalophus > Zalophus californianus. Next base: position 81,465,458 of record NC_045605.1, read on the forward strand.
TGTCTAAACCTTCTATAATAGAATTCCCAAGGACTGCTGTCTCTATAGGAGAATTCTACTTCCATGCTTCATTGATAGCAGACTTGACTTGTAAATTGCCTTGTCTGATAAAATGTGAATGAAAGTTCTGAGTAGCAGCTTTAAGAACCATTACACGGTTCTGTCAATTATTCTTTTTTCTCTGTCATCAGATAGCTATGCTCAAATAGGACATGTTCTATCAAACTAGTTGCAGAATAAAAAAGATATACAGCTGAGCCACAATGGATTTGTAATACAAGAAGAAAAACAAATTGTAGTTGAGATTTTGAGATTGTTTGTTATCACAGCATATCCTAGTATAATCTGACTAATGCACTTGTTCATCTTTCAAAGCCTGATTCATTGTTATCTCTTCCATGAAACCTCTTATGGTAATATGACATCCATGGATTTGAATCTTAAATTTATTATTTTATAAGTAATACAACATTGAAAAAGTTATTTAATCTTCCTGAAGTTTAGGAAGATTCCTTATATTTTACCTGTAAAATAAGGAAAATACTAATATCTCAAGGATCGTCACAAGGCTTAAGATAATTCATGTGAAGTTCTTAGCACTCAGTAATTGTTAACTATTATTTATCTTTAGTTTTCCATGTATCATTCTTACTGACTGGTGCACTGCCTTGCATTTTGGAAATGATTTGCACAATAACTGTCGAGTAAGTAAATGAATAAAGAAATGTCTATTTATATCTATACTCTTTTGCTTTTTCCTTAAGAGTTGAGAGTGGATCTACTAAAAGGTCTATCCTGGAATCTGCTTTGAACAGACCAGACAGCTGGACAGGAGAAGAGCATAGTTTTTATTTGCAGGTCACCATGAATTATTGAGGATTCAAAGAAGAAATCAGAAAAGGTTTCCTACTCTCTGTTGGCAGAATTTACTTGAGATTCCCTTCTAGGTTGGCTGAGGCATAAACCTATATACTTTTGCTTAGATGACTTCTGCCATTCTTTGACAGATAATTCTATATGAATGAGCTAAACAATAGTTATAAATTATATTCTTATTATTATCAAATAAAAAGATAGTTGTAAAATAATAAAATGTAAGGATGGATTTTATTGCTCCTTAAATTCTTTTATAAAATGTTCTCATTTTATATAAGGAACATTCATGCTGCTTTTATACTTATCCTTTAGGGTAATTTCCTTTTTATATTCAGAATTAATCCTTTTTAAAAATGGCTCCCCAAAGTCTTCTTTTCGTAATAGTTGCTCACTCATCTGTGCATTTGTATGCCTTTCTGTAATTCTGATTTCTAAGCAAAGGAAATTTTTGTCTCCAATGATACCAACTGTAGGATAGATAATATAAATCAACTTTTTAGTGATTATCTCCCAAGTACTATCACTGTAGACAACACAGTTTAGGAGATAGAAGAGAATATGAAAGAGATTTGTAATTAAGAATCTAGTCACTTGGGGCACCTGGGTGGCTCAGTGGGTTAAGCGTCTGCTTTTGGCTGGGGTCATGATCCCAGGGTCCTAGGATGGAGCCCCAGTTGGGCTCTCTGCTCAGTGGGGAGTCTGCTTCTCCCTCCCCATCTGCCCCTCCTTCCCACCACCGCCCCCCACCCCCCACTCATGTGCTCTCTGTCTCTCAAATAAATAAATAAAATCTTAAAAAAAAAAAGAAAGAGAATCTAGTCACCTAAGTCTAGACCAGTTTTGTTTTCCCTCAATTAGATACTAAGTTTGGAGCCTCAGAGAACTGAGGTAGAAAGGTAGAAATCACTCCACCCTTTATTTGTTGATTTGCTGTTTATGACTTTGTTCAAGTTATAAGTCTTGCTCCTGCAACAATACTGTTAAGTGGTATATGCAAAGCCAAGTTCTACCTTTGGGGCATAGAATATGAGTGCAGTAGAAATTAATGAAATGGTCTGAGTATCTACTATAGAGCCAGGTACTGTATGTTTAAGGATTTTGTTAGTGAAAAGAAGTCAAGTCCAATTGTTCTACAACTTGATAGGAGCAGCACAGACACAGGTCTAAGCTACAGAGGGAGCACAGAGGAGTGAGATTTGACAAGTCATAGAAGGCTCTGCATAGTAGTTCTGTTTAAGCTGGGTCTGGAAGGACTAATCATTATATGGCAAAATGACAGTGGGAAAGAGCCCTGATATCAGAAGGCATGTGGGATAAAACTGTAACATGTATTTTGAAAACTACATTAGAACTACATTTGAGTGTGAAGGATTCAGCTGGGAGAGAACTGGAAAAGGTCTCTGTATGTGGACTGGAAAGGATTTTGTAATTTTCAAGGTGGGAGTTTTGATTGGGGGATATGAATAGAGGATGAGAGCCAGTGCTCCAGGAAGAAGGTCAATGGAGAGGGTGATTGAGGTCTAGGCTGATGAGAATGAATAAGCATGGCCTTGAGTTGGGCAGATTTTGGGGTTTGACTGAGTCTTCAGAGACCAACCACAGGCTCATTTTTTTTTCTAGTCTGGCCCCAGTGGTAAATGTATGTAGTTTTAAAACCCCTTGAAGATAGGCCCAGTAACTGATCTGATTAATTTCCAAGGACCACTATATACTTGGACTTACACTTAATGAAGCTTCGGAAAGGAAAAAATTCAATAGATTTTCATTCATTCATTCATTCATTCATTCATTTATTTATTTATTTATTTAGGTTTATTCATTCAAAGCTACCTATCAAACAGCCTTGTCAATTTTACCCCCTCATGCTTTGTTTCACACTGATAATAACTAACATTCACAGAGTGTCAGTTATGGGCCAGGCTCTATTTTAAGTGCTGTTTATGTGTTACTCCATAATACATAAACAATGAAGAAGGTAGTGCTGCCTGTATGTTATCTTAAAAACACTATAAGGAAGCTGGTGTGGCATATGGGTTTCCTCGTAAAAGTCCTATAAGTGAGATCATAGAAATAAAATCTGAGGCACATCAAGCAACTTTCCCAACTGGAGAAAGTGGGGATTTGAACCCAAACCATTTGAGTCTGAATTGTTGGTGTTTAACTGACATGCTCTACTGATTCTCAAAGACAGCAGGCAGTTTACTTTATGATAACCCTCCTAAACCTATGGTTCTTGGCAATGTGTTGCACCATTTCTGAGGAGACATGGCAGAGTGAGTGAAACGAACACTGGCTTTGGAGTCAGAATGGACTGTAGATATGCTAACTGCGTCACTTCTGGTAAGAGACTTTGCTGCAACTTTCCAATAGTTCTTCATTTGTAAAATGGAAATGGAAATTTACACATTACAGGGTTGATATGAAGATTATGACTAATACAGGTAAATTTTTCTGGAATATAGTAAATTCTTGATAAACATTAGCCATTAGAAGTAGTTGTTTTTATAAATGTGGAGAGCACCTGTTTCTCTTGCTTTCCTAGGCTTGGATACTTCTGAAAACAGATTATGTACTAAATAAAGCCTTGCTGACTGGTTGATATTTTTTGCCTTGCTTGGGGGAAGACATCCTAGAACAATATGTTACTATTAGTCATTTTTCTCTAATGTGTACACAGCCTCTTTAATGACGACTTGCACTTGCACAGCATTTTCTATTAACCAGACTCAGTTTTAGTAATATTAATGAGGTTTGCAAATACCCGTGCTATGGTAGGATTATGTTTTCCATTAAAGTTGGTTAAGTTAAAAAATGTTAATGATTTAAAGGAAAAACCAAAACTAGAATATTCATATTCCACCATGACTGTTATTTTTTTTAGCAGGTCCACTATTTGAAAGTACCAGTACTTTTTCCTTCTCATGACAATTTGCAACTGAAGTCCATTGCTGACATCAAAGGCACTGATGTTATGAATTATTTGTGCATTCAATTTGTACCAGCTTGTGATTTATCCATTGAAAATCCTCTAGATCTGATAGACAACAGAAGACATGTATTTAGGTCTTAGTACAATTTAAAATAAACTCTGTTGCAAAAAGCAAGTCACACTATTGACATGAACCAGTGGCCTAGTATATTATGACACAAAAGGAACCACTGATATTTGTTAGTAGCATAAGAGCTAGCTTTCTGGCTTGCCAGTATTTCATTTTACAACCTAAACACACATAATTTTGTTCCAAAGAGTAAAGGAATCTATTTATATAATGTGAGCAATTTTTTTTAACTCAAGCAACAGATAATGAGACAGTCACTAATCCCATGTGGCAAATCCTACTCAGAGTACTTTTTCTCCTCTTGCAGCCAATCTGTTGTCATTGTATTTGTTATTGAGTATTCTTTTAAAAAAAATGGGTAGAGACCTCCTAGCCTTTTGGTCTGCAAGGCAGAAAAATGCTGCACTACTTGCTATTCCTCGAGATCACCATATGTAGAACAGATTATCCAAAGCTGTTTCCCCTCTCTTTTCACTATTTTTTCCTCTCACTATTTTACAAGATAGGTGGTCTCCCTGAGGCTTTCCCACTAGCTAGTTTTTGCTCATTACCTTACCTCCTTGAGCTTCAATTTTTTTTATCCGCATTATGAGAGGTTAGAGGCAATACTTTAAAAGATTTTTTCCAGCTCTAAATGACATATATTTTATCACAGTACATTAAATTATTAACAATTCAGTTTTATTCAATAAATATTTTTTAAGCTAAAGTCAATCAGGAATTGTATTGAATGTCTGTGGGCAAAGCAATGGTCTAGGTTATTGTATTAGTTTCCTATTGATGCTGTAACAAGTTACCACAAATATAGGGACTTAACACAAATTCAATATCTTTCAATTCTGCAGGTTAGAAATCCTTAATGGATCTTACTAGCATAAAATCAAGGCATTGGCAGGGATGTGTTCTTTCTGGAGGCTCTAGGGAAGAATTAATTTCCTTGCATTTTATAGTTTCTAGAGGCTGCTCCATTCCTTGAATCATGTCCCCCTTTTTCCATTTTTTTGAAGTTTTTATTTTAATTCCAGTTAGTTAACATACAGTGTTCTATTAGTTTCAGGTGTACAATATAGTGATTCAAGGCTTCCATACATCACCTGGTGCTCATGATGAGCACACTCCTTAATCCCCAGCACCGATTTTCACCATTCCCTCCACCCACCTCCTGTCTGGTAACCATCAGTTTGTTCTCTATAATTAAGAGCCTGTTTCTTGGTTTGTCTCTCTCTCCTTTTCTTCCTTTGCTCATTTGTTTTGTTTCTTAAATTCCACATATGAGTGAAATCATATGACATTTATCTTTCTTTGACTTATTTTGCTTAGCATTTTACTCTCTAGACCCATCTGTGCTGTTGCAAAAGGCAAAATTTAATCATATTTATGGCTGAATAATATTCCATTGTATATATACATCACATCTTCTTTATCCAGTGATCAGTCAACGGACAGTTGGGCTGCTTCCATCTCTTGGCTGTTGTAAATAATGCTGCTATAAACATAGTGGTGCGTATATCCCTTTGAATTACTTTTTTCGGATTCTTGGGTAAATACCCAGTAGTGTGATTGCTGGATTGTAGGGTTGTTCTATTTAACTTTTTGAGAAACCCCCATACTCTTTTCCACAGTGGCTGCACCAGTTTACAGTCCCACCAACATGCATGAGGGTTCCTTTTTCTCCACATCCTTGCCAATATCTTTTATTTCTTGTGTTGTTGATTTTAGCCATTCTGACAGGTGTGATGTGATATCTCATTGCGGTTTTGATTTGTGTTTCTCTGATGGTAAGTGATGACAAACATCTTTACATGTGTCTGTTGGCCTTTTGGATGTCTTCTTTGGAGAAATGTCTGTCTTCTGCCCATTTTTAAATTGTAATATTTGTTTTTTGGCTGTTGAATTATATAAATTGTTTATATATTTTGGATACTAATCCCTTATTGAATATGTCATTTGCAAATATATTCTCCCATTCTATAGGTTGCCTTTTAGTTTTGTTGATTGTTTTTTTTTTTGCTGTGCAGAAGCTTTTTCTTTTGATATAGTTCCATTAGTTTATCTTTGCTTTTGTTTCCCTTGCCTCAGGAGATATATCTAGAAAAAAGTTGCTATGTACGATGTTAAAGAGGTTATGCCTGTGTCCTGTTCTCTTCTAAAAATCTCATAGATTTTTATGGTTTCTAGTCTCACATTTAGGTCTTTAATTCATTTTGAATTTATTTTTGTATATGGTGTAAGAAAGTGGTCCAGTGACTTTTTTTTGCATGTTGCTATCTGGTTTCCCAACACTATTTATTGAAGAGACTGTCCTTCTCCCACTGGATATTCTTACCTGCTTTGTCGAAAATTAATTGACCATATAGTTGTGGATTTATTTCTAGGTTTCCTACTCTGTTCTATTGATCTGTGTGTCCCTTTTTGTGCCAGTACCATACATTTTGATTACTTCAGCTTTGTAATATAACTTGAAGTCCAGAGTTGTGATGCCTCCAGCTTTGCTTTTCTTTTGCAAGATTGCTTGGGTTATTCAGGGTCTTTTGTGGTTCTATGCAAATTTTAGGATTCTTTGTTCTACCTCTGTGAAAAATGCTGGTGGTATTTTGATAGGGATTGCATTAAATGTGTAGATTTCTTTGGGTAGTATAGACATTTTAACAATATTTGTTCTTCCAATCCATGAGCATGGTATGTCTTTCCATTTCTGTGTGTTGTTTTCAATTTCTTTCATCAGTGTTTTATAGTTTTCACTCCTTTGGTTACGTTTATTCCAAGGTATCTTGTTTATGATGTAATTGCAGATGGGATTGTTTTCTTAATTTCTCTTTCTGCTGTTTCATTATTGTATAGAAATGCAACAGATTTCTGCACATTGATTTTGTATCCTATGACATTATTGAATTTGTGTATCAGTTCTAGCAGTTTTTTGGTGGAGTCTTTTGGGTTTTCTATATATATTGTATCATGTTATCTGCAAATAGTGAATGTTTTACTTCTTCCTTAAATATTTGTATGCTTTTTATTTCTTTTTGTTGTCTACTTGCTATGTCTAGGACTTTCAGTACTATTTTGAAGAGAAGTGGAGTTGGCATCCTTGTCTTGTTCCTGACATTAGGGGGAAAGCTCTAAATTTTTCCCCATTGAGGATGATGTTAGCTGTGGGTTTTTCATGTATGGCCTTTAATATGTTGAGATATATTCCCTCTAAACCTACTTTGTTGAGAATTTTTATCATGAATGATAATGTACTTTGCCAAATACCTTTTCTGCACCTATTGAAATGATCATATGGTTCTTATCCTTTCTCTTATTGATATGATGTATGACGTTGACTGGTTTGCAAACATTGAATCACCTTTGCAACCCAGGAGTAAATCCCACTTGATTTTGGTGAATGATCTTTTTAAATGTATTGTTGAATTTGGTTTGCTAGTATTTTATTGAGGATTTTTGCATCTATGTTCATCAGGATATTGGTCTATAGTTCCTTTTTTCAGTCCAGTCTTTATCTGGTTTTGGAATCAGGATAATGCTGATCTCATAAAATGAATTTGGAAGTTTTCTTTCCTTTTCTATTTTTTTGGACTAGTTGGAGAAGAATAGATATTAACTCTTCTTTAAATGTTTGATAGAATTTGCCTGTGAAGCTATCTGGTGCTGGACTGTTTGTTGGGAGTTTTTTGATTACTGATTCAATTTCTTTGCTGGTTATCAGTCTCTTCAAATTTTCTATTTCTTCCTGTTTCAGTTTCAATAGTTTATATGTTTCTAGGAATTTATTTCTTCTAGGTTGTCCAATGTGTTGGCATATGTTTTTTCATAATATTCTAATTGTATTTCTGTGGTGTTGGTTTTATTTCTCCTCTCTTATTTCTTCTCCCCTTTCTCTTATTTTCTACATAAGTCTGGCTAGAAGTTTATCAATTTTACTAATCTCTTCAAATCACTGGCTCCTGGTTTCACTGATCTGTTCTATTTTTTTGTTTGTTTGTTTTGTTTCTTCTAGTATATATCATTTATTTCTTCTCTAATCTTTATTATTTCCCTCCTTTTGCTGGTTTTGGGTTTTGTTTGTTTTTGTTTTTCTAGCTCCTTTAGGTGTAAGTTTAGGTTATTTATTTGACATTTTTCTTGCTTCTTGAGGTAGGCTTCTTGAGGTAGGCCTGTATTGCTATAAACCTCCCTCTTAGAACCACTTTTGCTACATCCCAAAGGTTTTGAACTGTTGTGTTTTCATTTGCATTTGTTTCCATGCACTGTTTAATTTCTTCTTTGATTTCCTGTTTGACCCATTCATTGTTTAGTAGCATTTTATTTAACCTCCGTGTATTTGTGGTCTTTCCAGATTTTTTTTTTCTTGTGGTTGACTTCTAGTTTCATAGTGTTGTGGTCAAAAAAGATGCATGGTATGACTTCGATCTTCTTGAATTTGTTGAGGCTGGTTCTGTGGGCTAATATGTGATCTATTCTGGAGAATGTTCCATGTGCACTTGAAAAGAATGTGTATTCTGCTGTCTTAGGATGGAATGTTCTGAATATATTTGTTAAATCCATCTGTTCCATCTGTCATTCAAAGCTATTGTTTCCTTGTTGATTTTCTTTTTAAATGATCTGTCCATTGATGTTTAAGTGGGGTGTTAAAGTCTCCTACTATTATGGTATTGTTATTGATTAGTTACTTTACATTTGTTATTAACTTTTTTCCCCCCTGTATTTTGGTGCTCCTATGTTGGGTGCACAAATATTTACAATTGTTATATCTTATTGGATTGTCCCCTTTATTATTAAATAGTGTCCTTTTTCGTCCCTTGTTATAGTCTTTGTTTTAAAGTCTATTTTGTTTGATGTAAATATTACTCCAGCATTCTTTTAACATCCATTAGCATGATGGATGTTTCTCCATCCCTTCCCTTTCAATCTGCAGGTGTCATTAGGTCTAAAGTGAGTCTCTTGTAGGCAGCATACAGTTGGGCTTTGTTTCCTTTTTCCATTCTGTCACTCTATGCCTTTTGATTGAAACTTTCCGTCCATTTACACTCAAAGTAGTTATTGACATGTATGTATTTATTGTCATTGTATTATTTGTTCTGTGATTGTTTCTGAAGATTTTTCTCTGATACTTTCTTGGCTTTCTTTCTGTCATGTTTTGCTGATTTTATTTAGTGATATATTTGGATTTCTCTTTTTTTAAAAAATATTTTATTTATTTATTTGACAGAGAGAGAGAGAGAGCACAAGTAGGCAGAGAGGCAGGCAGAGGGAGAGGGAGAAGCAGGCTCTCCACTGAGCAGGGGCTCAATCCCAGGACTCTGGGACCATAACCCAAGCTGAAGGCAGCCGCTTAACTGACTGAGCCACCCAGGTGCCTCTGGATTTCTCTTTATTATTTGCATGCTTGTTAGTGGTTTTTGATATATGGTTACCATTAAGATTGTATATGACCTCTACTGCATACAGCAGTCTATATTAAGTTGCTGGTCTTTTAAGTTTGAACCCATTCTTTACTCCTCTCCTCCCCATGTTTTAGGTATGTTATTACATTTTATATCCTCTTTTTAGTGAGTTTCTTGACTGAACTTTTACAGAAACATTCATTTTTACTGCTTTTGTGTTTCCTTTGTACTGTCACTTTCGGTCTTTTATTTCCACTCAGAGTCTCCTTTAATATTTCTTGTAGGGCTAATTTAGTGATCATGAACTCCTTTAGTTTTTGTCTGGAAACTCTTTATCTGTCCTTCTATTCTGAATGATAGCCTTGCTGGATAGAGTATTCTTGGATGCAGATTTATCCCATTTAGCACTTTGAATATATCATGCCACTTTCTTCTGTCCTTCAAAATTTCTGTTGAACAATCTCCTGCTAGCTTTATGGGTTTTCCCTTGTAAGTCACTGCCTTCTTTTGCTGCTTAAAAAAAAAATTATCAGTATAGTTTGCCAATTTAATTACAATATACCTTGGTGTGGGTCTGTTTTGTTGATTTTGATGGAAGTTCTTATGCCTCCTGGATCTGGATATCTGTTTCCTTCCCCAAACTAGGGAAGTTTTCAGTTCTTATTTCTTCAGATAGATTTTCTGCCCCCTTTTCTCTCTCTTCTTCTTCTGGGGCTCCTATTATATGAATGTTATTAAGTTTGATGAAGTCACTGATTTCCCAAAGTCTAGTCTCATGTTGCATAATCCTTTTTACTCTTTTATTCAGCTGATTACTTTCCATTACTCTTTTTTCTAGTTCACAAATTTGTCCCTCTGCTTCTTCCATCCTGCTGTTCATTCTGTCAAGCATGTTTCTTGTTTCATTTACTGAGCCCTTTATCTCTGCTATGTTATTCCTTATCTCTGTGTTAAGGGTCTCACTCATGTCTTCCACTATTTTCTCAAGTCCCATGAATATCCTTATGATCGTTGCTTTAAATTCTCTATCTGGCTTGTTATTTATATCTGTTTTGCTTAGATTTCTGGCCATTTGCCTTGTCCTATTCTTTCTTTTGGAATAAATTTCTGTATCCTCATTTTGTCTGCCTTTCTTTGTCTGTTTTTGTGTGTTAAGAAAGTCAGCTGTGTGTTCTGCTTTTGAAAGTAGTGAGTTTATGAAGTAGTAGTCCTGGAGTGCCCTTCAGTGCAGTGTCCCCTCTTCCCTAAAACCTGGAACTTCAGGAGAATATCCTGTGTGTGTTACTTATGCCCTGCTGTTGTATCTGAGTCACTTTTCCTTTCAGTGCAGTTGACTCTCTGCCTGTTGTGGGCTATGCTTGCTCTCTGTGGTGTTAGTGGGAGCCAGGCAGGCCACCTCTAAGGTGGTGAGCCTGGCAGGGAACTTGGGAGTGGGGTGGTGGTGTTAATAGAATTTGCACTGGGCCACTAGTTATCTGTCAGATTCTCCAAAGAACTGTGGTGGCTGGGGCTGCACATTGGAGCAGCCAGAAGCATAAGTTTAGGCACATTGTGTGGTGACAGCTGGGTGTGGTGGCTGGCCATGGTATGGTAGCTGGGCGAGCACATGCATGGTTTTAACAAAATTTGCCCTGAGCCCAGGGCCAAAACTAGCAGGCTTGGAGTGGGTGGGTGAGACCTCAGGGGAACTTGTGGGCATGGTGCACTGCTAGCTGGTTAGGTAGTAAGTGTCTGCATCACTGCTTCCTGCAGGTGGCTCTGTGTTTATGCTGAGACCGAGGGAGGAAAATGATACCTTCTAGCTCCCTTGTTTTTGGAGAAGTCCCCCACCATGCTCTGAAATTAGTATAAACAGATATGTCTCTCATTTGCCCCCAACATTGTGTGTGAACTGCCATTTTTATGTTGCCTTTCTGTGCAGGCTGTGTCTTTAAGGTGACCCAGCTATCACTCACCTCAGCTCACCTTGTGCTGAGACAGCTGACTTTTAAAGGTCCAGGCTCCAAGTCCCACTGGTTTTACAAGTGCATGGAATTCAGCCCCTTTGGTTTTTAAAGCCAAATGTTATGGGGGTTAGTCTTCCCTGTGTGAGCTCCCTGATGCAAGGGCCCATTTCTATGCCCTCTCCACATGCACAGCTCCCTCCTTCCTGTGGGCAGCCTCCCTCTCCCTCTTTGACCTTCCTAACCTTTCAGATGCAGCTTCTCTGTATGTAGTTGTGGAGTTTGTTCCGCCAGTCTTCAGATCACTTTTTGGTTTATTGACTTGGATGTGGATGATACCTAGTTTTAAATGTGGGATTGGGTGAGCTCAGAGTCCTCTTACTCCACCATTTTCCCAAGCACCCACCCCTCTTTTTTCCGTTCTTGAAAGCCAACAACATAGCATCTCTGTTCATGACTCTTCACTAGTGACATCTTTCTCTGACTGATTCTTTTTCCTGCCTCCCTCTTCTACTTTCAAGGACTGTTGAAATTACATGGGACAACCCAGATGAACCATGATAATCTTTTTTTTCCTATTAGAGAGAGGTAGAGAGAGAGGGAGAGAGAGAATCTTCAGCAGGCTCCACACTCAGTGCAGAGTTGATCTCACAACACTGAGATCATGACCTGAGCCAAAATCAAGAGTCAGCTGCTTAAATGACTGAGCCACAGGGAACCCTAACCAGGATAATCTTTTCATTTTAAGGTTAGCTGATAAGCAAACTTAATTTCCCTTTGCCATATAATCTAATATTCACAGGTTTCAGGGATTAGAGTGTGATTATCTTGAGGGGAAGACATTATTCTACCATACTTATATATGCACTTAATTAAGAAATAATTTCTTAAAACAACTATTATATACCAGGCCCCCTGTTAGTCACTGTATACAAGAGAACAAAAATGGACGTGGTCTCTGCCATCTTGGAATTTATTGGTGGGTGACAAGACATTAATCAGATTTCTCAGATTGAAGTATTAAATTCCAACTATAGTAAGGAAGGAGTGCTACTGTGAGATCCCATAAAAAAACTCAGTGGCCTAGTAAAAGACCTGAGGAAAGGAAGTAGTGACCATTGAGTTAAGATCTAGTTAAGATTTAGTTAAGGAGTAGTTGGAATCTACCAAGCACAGAAGGGAGGGAAGAGGGTTCCAAGGAAAGGGAGCAGAACATATGCAAAGACCCTGGAATAGGATAAAGCAAAGCCAATAAGGGACACTGAGATGAGGCCACTGTGGCTGGAGATCCAGCAGGAGGGTTCCATGATGTCTTATGAATCGAAACTAGAGAGGTAAGAGGGGCCCAGATCATGCTCTACCATCTCTATTGGTTACACCCAGAAAACTTTGTTTATGCTAATAGCATTTAAAAGCCATGCGATAATTTAGGTAGTGCAGTGACCTGACCAAATCAGATTTTCAGAAGTTGATTTTGAGGATAGAAGACCTACACCCTGTATTCAAGAAACTTTCAGTCTGTTTAATAGAAGTTATAAAAACATACATGAAAATGTAAATAACATGAAAATTAAATAGCCAAACAAGAAAAACATGTTTTTAGATGGTACAGATAAGAATTCTGAATTTAGAGGATGAAAATCACATAGAATGATCTAAGAAGTATTTCTGGAAAAAGATGGACTGGGGAGAACCATGGATATACTTCAATATAAATACTTAAGGATACTGTTTTAGTATCCTTAATTTTCTATTAATGTGTAACAAATTACCACACATTTAGTGGCCTAAAGCAGCATACATTTATTGTCTCACTGCTCTATTAAGTCAGAAGTCCCGTCTGTCTGGTTCTCTGTTCAGAGTCTCAAAGGCTGAAATCAGTGTTAGCAAGATTGCTTTCCTTTCTAGAGCTTTGGGGCACAATCTTCTGCCAAGTTCATTCACTGTTGACATAATACAGATTTTTTGTTGTTGTTGTAGGTCTGAGGTCCCGTTTTCCCTGTCATGTAGCCCTCTTCATCTTCAAGCCAGCAATAGGAAATTCTTCTAATACTTTGAAGCTCTCTGATTGCTCTTTCTGCTTTCCTCTTCTGCTTTTGTGTGCTCATGTGATTACGTTGGGTCCACTAGATAATCCAGGATAATCTCCTTATTTTAAGGTCAACCAATTAACCTTAATCACATCAGCAAGGTCCCTTTGTCAGATATGGCAACATATTCAAAGTGCCAGAATTAGAACATAGAATATTCTTGGAGTCCATAACTCTCCCTGCCATAGACACAGAAGTAGGCAGAATGGGAAATTTCAAAGGATATACCTTTGAATTCACCTTATGAGGAGGTAAGTTTAAGTACAATAATTACTGTGGGGTGTGTGTGTGTGTGTGTGTGTGTGTGTGTGTGTGTGTGTGTGATCATTACCATAAATGCCTGCAAGACCCAGGAATATATACCTGTTTTAAACAAAACATCAAGATCCTTAGTAATTGCAGAGCACATGACCACATAAAGGCTTTGAAATTAAATTTTTTTAAAAGAAAGTCTGAGCTGGCCAAACAAAATATGTTTGTGGATAAAATCTGGCTCAATGGCTGCCAGATGTGAGCCTTGGAGTTGATTCTCTATAAACTAGTAAAAAAAAATAATGTAGAAAAGTGACACTTAAAATTCGAGGCACTCAGACCTAGAACTATTTATTTCTTTTGTCATCACTAGGATTTGAAAAAATTAATTGCTGCCTACTTCTTGAAACATGTTTTTCAGGATAACGCTCTCTTTAGTTCTCTTCCTACTTCAGTCTCCTTTGTGCCTATTCTTCCCCAACTCCAGGTGCTGGAGTGCCTCAGGACTTGCTCCTCTGACCTCTTCTTTGTCCACATTCATTCTAGTTGATTACATAAGTCCTTGGCTATAAATGCTATCTTTAGGGTGATGACTCCCAAATTTATGTTTTCATCCCTGACTTCTCCCCTGAATTCCTGTCACTTCTATCCAGACACCTTTTCAGCATCTACACTTCCATTTCTAATAGCCATCTACATCTTAATGTTAAAGCTGAACTCTTTGTTTTTCCCTCTAAAAACTGCCCTCTCTCAATCTCCTCTTCTCAGTACATTACTATCCAATTTTTGGCTTCTCAGGCCCCAAACCATGGTACAATCTATATTGTCTTCCTTTCTTTCATACCATACATCTAATATGCGTCTAATCTATTAACCCATCTGTCTGGATCTTTGAAATGTATCTAGGATCTGGCCATCTCTCACCACTCCCAATGCTATCATTCTGGGGACAATCCAAAACCACATCTTCCCTGGATATTGTACAAGCCCTTGTTTATACCCTTTCTCTCCTATTGTCTGTTATCCATACTGCAGCCAGGGTGATTGTATTTTAAATATAAAACATAACTCAGATTATATTCCTCCTATCTTAAAATACTCCAGTGGCTTCCCATGTTACCCAGAATAACTTTCAATGTCCTTCTTGGCCCATCATCTGGCTCTGCCTGTATCCCTGACCTCATCTCCAGCCTCTTTCTCTTTTCCTTGTTACTTTAATCATGCCTACCACCTTGCTGTTCCTTGAAACAAACATGCAGACTCCATCATCTGCCTCTCCACTTGTTTTACTCTGTAGCTTCATTTGGTTGTCTACTCAAATGTCAGGTAATCAAGAGACCTCCCTTGACTACCTTAGATAAAACAGCACCCCCATCCCACCACAATTCACTGTACCTTTTACTTTATTTTTTAAACAGCATTTATACTGCACAACAGATGATGCTATGTATTTATATGTTTATTCATCTAGTGACTGTTTTTCTTCACTAGATTATAAGATCTATGAGAGCAACAATTTTATCTGATTTGTTGACTGAAGTACTCAGCACTTGGAACAGGAATACATATGTATTTGTTAAAGGAATTAAAATATGAGATTTGTCTGGCAGAGAATGCTCTGAGTTAGTAAGTCCTAAGCTGGGCTTTGAATAAAAAAAATAATGGATAAATAGAGGAAAAGAGTAAGACATTTCTGAGAGGGGAGATAGTTCCAATAAGAGAACAACCTAGAAGTCAGCAAGACCCAGATCTTATAAATAACTACTCCTACTAATGTAATAATAATAATACTTATTTATAATATTTTCAATATTTATTGAATGCTTACTAAACATTTCACTGTTTTCTCTTTGTTCATAGATTTATACCCCAATCCATGCCTTATCTCACGTATCTCTCATCATGCCTTCTTCTCCCCACACCCTGTCTCTGTTTTCCAGCTTCCTGCTTCACTATTTTAAACAATTTAATTCTTGTAGTAATACTATTAGACAGTTGATATTATAGTTTTACTACTAAATGTTGCTTTGTACAACTGAGTGTTTAACATAAAAAGACCACCTTACCCTTGACAACCAGCAGCCATACAGGTTACTAATCTTCAAGCACACATCAGAGTATGCAATCAAAAATTAACAAAGAGTAATGTATAGAATTGTTGAATCAATATGTTGTACACCTGAAACTAATATAACATTGTATGTCAATTATACTTCAATAATTAAAAAAAGAAAAGAAATTGACTATGATATGGCTCCTATATAAAATCCTAAATATGACTAAAGAGTTGTGCATAAAAGTAATTATTGCAACATTGTATATGAGTGAAGAAGCAGTGGTAAGTCCTTCTTCCACATAAAAGTAGATCCAGGAAAATAGGAGAGACCCTCTCCCCACCAACACACTCTTTATTCTAAAGAAAGTTTTTGTCTGTTCAAGAATTTAGATAAGTAATTGTTTGAAATCCCAGAGGTCTGCACTTTAAAACCCATAACTCACCATATTAATTTAAAAAAATCTCAAGCCTTTAGAGTCATATAAACCTAGGCTCCAATCTTGGCACTGTCATTTAGAAATAGAGAAACTGAAGGTAATTCTATTTTGGAAGTCTCAGATTCTACTCTATAAAATGGACTTAATAATCACATCGTATTACAGGGGACTTAAGAGGAGATTGTTGCTCCTTTCTTATGAGATTGGACCCATTTCACTGTTTCTTGTCTCTTAGAGATGACTGGCATCATCATGTTTCCAGTTGTGTATTCTAGAACCTCATCCTTAACAGCTCTCTCACTTTCCCCATCTTTCCTTTCCCTGGATGCTGCCAATGTCGCCATCTACCTGTCTATCGGAGCTATTTAGCTCTTCCCTTCATGTCTCTTTACACCCTCCGTTCTATAGACCTCAGCTCTTGCCCAGGTTACTATAATAGCATTGAAAGGAGAATTCACACCTATACCTTTGCCTTCTTTTTCTCTATTTCCACATTACAGTGAAAATAATGTGCTTGTAATGAAAATCTGATCAGATTCCCTTCTTCTAAACTCCCCAAACTCTAAAACTTTCACTGTTTTTTCTTTGTTAATAGATTTATACCCAAATCCAGACCTTGGCTCACCTTACCTATCTCTCGTCATGCATTCTTCTTCCTCCCTCTCTTTTTTTTCCAACTCACAGGCTTTCCTTGAATTCTTCAAACATGCCATGCTCTTTACTGCCTCAGAGCTTTTGTGTTTCTTTTGATCAGAATGTTTTTCCCTTTGCCCATTCTACTTTCATTTACTTACCTTCATGATTCAGCCTTTCTTTACCTCACAGTCTATGTCAGATTCATCTTTAATGTGTTTTCTGAGGATGTTATTGCCCCTTTATAGCTATGTTAATTTGTAATTATTTATTATTGTTCTGATAATTCGATTAACTCACTTAGTGGAATCTATGTTCTTTGTGTTTTCCAACCATTCTATCCCAGTGCTTAGCACCACATATTCTATATATTAGCTATTCCAGTAATATTTATAGAATGAATAATTAAATAAAAATTTATACAATGTCTGTAGTAGGCTCTCAATAATGGTAGTTATTACCATTTTATCTTTTAGCTGTTTTAGTTGTAAAATTACCCCAGTATATTCCCTGAAGAATATCCAAATGGATTCTACCATTTTTTAAGAACAGACTGCAAATATCCCCCAGCTAGCTGAAAAACTGTCCTGTTGTGTAGAGTTATTTAGCATTTAAGTCTGCATTTAAAATGAAAGAATAAATGCCAAACAGAATGATTTCTATTTTTGTATATTATATTTAAAAATAATGTCTCTAGTAATTAGCTAAAAGAATTCATTCTTTTCTTAAGGCCACTCCCAGTTTATAAAAATAATACTGTTGTCAGTATAGTGGAGGATTCTTGGTTTCCTTTGGTAAACGGGCAAACAGCCCATTCTTCTAACAGCTGAATTGTGTTCATGAGACATGAATACAAAAAGGAGGGGGTTATGACCCAACTCTCTCTTCCAATTAAGTATAATTGGAATTTCATCATGTGTATCTACTCTGATTTTCGACTCAGGGTAGGTCTGAGTCTACTCTGTCTTTCCAAATTTATCTCCTGCTACTTCCTTTTTAATACTGTGTTCCATTCAAACAGAGCTGCTTGCTATTTTTTATCTGTGCCCCAGAACTATCCCCTTTTGTCCTTTTACTAATGTCTTCTTTGCTACTATATCCTCCATCTATCTCTGCCAGTATAATCTTACCAATACCTTAGGGCCCACTCAAAGGCAATCTCCTTGCTGATTTCCCACCTGGAAATGAATCTCAACTTTTCAGGTCTTTCCTATAATTTAAAAAAATAAAATTTCTGCAGTGGTAGTTATCATTTTATCTTTTCTAACCTTACAATGTCTGCAGTTCTTATCTTTTCTGCCAGATTTTAAGGTTCTTGTGGGAAGAGTTCATATCTGATGCAATCATATGGCATCTTAATTGTACAATGATGACCTTAAATATTTACTAAACAAATAAATTAGTAAGTAAGTATTTAAATGGAGGGAGGTTATAAAGACTTCAATAAAAAACTGCTAACCTAGAAGAACCTAGAAATTATATTAATAGCATGTGTCTATATCCTTAGGTTAGACCAGTCTGTAAAATGAAAAACCTAGTAAAGGTCAATAATTCCTGAGAGAAGCTTTAACTTACCCTTAATAATTTTCTTGAGATATGAGCTTTAGTTTTACTTGATCCTCATATAACATATTAGAAAGAAAAACAGAGTCATAAATTTTTCAGTAGAAACAAGTAAGATAACATCTATAATATTGAAGAGTTAGATACAACTGATACAGTAACTCTATTCATAGAAATCAGCTAAGGAGTTAACCAGTTTATGTAAATAATGGGCACCATCACGGAAAAGGTATCTGGATCAAGGATGGCAAAAAGCAGGTATATACAATTTTCTATTCAGTGGACAGGCTAGACATCACTAATCAAACATGACATTCTTTCTTGCTAATGGGTGTGGTCTTAGAACTTTTTTGAACCCAGCACTCCAGGCAGCCACTACCAATTGATGTGAGTTGACATTTGAGAGAAAACCCACTTTATATACCTCACACTTAAATGATCCTAAATGATGAGGGAATTTTCCAAAGGTGTTCTGTTCTGGTTTTGTTTGTTTGTTTTAGTTTCAGGTGACTGATAACACATGTTAGGTTGTGTGAAACTTCTGGAACCCAGGTAAAAGATATATATGGATCATTATAGAATTATATGGGTGGGCAAAACATTTTCTCCAATGGTCACAAGATACTTGCTTTTCTATGATGCCTCCTGCAAAAGCCATATTGTATACAACAGTGCCCTTTAAACTGTGCTCATTAATGGATCTGATAGATATCAAAGCCTCCCAAGCAATTGAATTTAATACTCTTTTTTTTCCCTCTGAAAATAATTAGTTGCTTGGGAAAGGTTTGAATTTCACAACTGTGCATGTGTGACCTTATTTGAATTCTATGAAAATGTTGTATCATAAACTTTTCCAGGAAACCAAAAATAGCCTAGCATTCACTTTGGAACCAGGAAATTTGGATGACTTGGCCAAGAATAGTATAGAGAGCTTTCACCGAAGACAGTTACTCATTGGTATGTGGTTCTAGAGCAGTGGTCCTCACCCAGGTGCAATTTTGTCCCCAGTCTCCTCTTAGGAGACATTTGTCAATGTTTTGGGATGTTTTGGGTTGTCAAACTGGGAAGGAAGGTGCCACTGGCACTAGTGGTAGAAGCCAGGGATAAATACACTAGAGTGCACAGCACAGTCCCTACAACAAAGAATCATCTGGCCCAAGATGTCAGTAGTGCCATTTTTTGAGAAACTCTGATTAGAGAGAGCCTCTCCAGAATGTTAGCTCACTGAGGTCAGGGATCTGCTTTTCTTAGAATCCCCAGTCCAAGGCCTGGAACATGGAAGGATCTTCTTATTTCTTAAATGACTGAATGGAAGAATGAATGAAAAATGTCTTCTATGTTTTAGGAACTCATGCTATTACTTAGGAAAATGGAATGATTCTTAACTTTATTTGTAGTTTTTATTTCCATAGCCTCTCTGACCCACGAGCATGGCCATATGTTAGGGCAGTAATGATGAAGATCTTAGTATATTTAAGAGATAAATAAATGCTCTTGTGTTGGCCCAAAATATCAATCTGTAATGTGGAACTAAACAATAAAGAACTGATGCTTGAAGCATCCATGACTCTCTACCATCAGATATAAGATTTTCCCTTTAGACCATGAATGGGTTCTCATCTTTTTCAGATTGTGAGGACAAATTAATTTTAAAAATGTGTTTTCTTTCTATTATTGCCCACTTACCTTTAATAATAATAATTATAATAATAATTACAATTATAACATAAAAAAGAGGGTTAATATTCCCATCTCATCTGGTAAAGAGTTAAATCGTTGACAAAATTATTTCCAATCATTTAATCTCCAAAATTTATCAAGCCATTTAAAAGACCTTTATACAAAATTCAAGAGGTCACCAGAAATTAGAACATATATTATGAACCTCTAAATTCCAAGGGCTTTCTGCTCTTTTGGGGGAGAATTTTGACTTGGAGCTCAGCTAAGGTAGAGTGGGGTGTGGATATGTTAGGGTTTCTCTGAAAGCCATTTCTTAGGTCTAGTCCTGGGACCTGTCAGCCACTGGATCCAAAACAAACAAACAAACAAAAACAAACAAAACCCACCAAGCAATAAAGAAGGGGGTTGACATATATCAAGAAACACACAATGTCTTTAAAGTATATCATTTTCTCAGTTTATTCTTATAGTCATTCCATGACTAAGTATTATGTTTTTGCTCATTTTATAGATGAGGATACTGATGCTCAGAGAGGTTAATAACCTTTGGCAGAATCACTAAGATATGAAGGGCAGAGTTAAATAGAACCTAGGTTTGCCTTATTACAAAGCCTCAATTATTATCGGTTTCTCCATCTAATTTTTTTTTTTTAATCGGGACTCTGACTAGCTATAGGTGCATTCCCTTACCCAGGTTCTTCCTCTTCCCTATTTAAAAGAATAGATATAAAACATGTAGAAAAGATGGTAAGTGATGGAATAGATTGAAGATAAATTTCAGTTATTATTATTATTATTATTTTATGTAGGCTCCATGCCCAGTGTGAAGCCCAACGTGGGGCTTGAACTCACAACCCTGAGATAAGACCTGAGTTGAAATCAAGAGTCAGATACTCAACCAACTAAGCCACCCAGGTATCCCTCAGTTATTATTTTTTTTAACAGTGAAGTAACTAGAAAATTTTTCTCCTGAGCTAATGTATTTAAAGTAAGTTTTTAAAATGCTCTAGGCAACTACTGTAATAAAGCTGGTTTCTTATCAAGAGAAACATTTGTAAGGGGCTCCCAGGAAGTTCTATAAAGAGCCTCTCCATGCCCATTTACACACACAAAAACACACACATATGCCCATTCCTCAAAATAGGTTTGAGATATTTACTACCTATGACTTGTGAATTACCTTTCTAAACTTACAAGGAACATGGGAATAGTAATTTCTTCCTTATAGGGTTATTGAAAGGATTTAATAAGTTTATGGGGATAAGAGTCTAGAACAGTGTCAACACACTGTAAGTAGTTGGTGGTGATTTCTTTCTCAGGTCTTCAGAGAGGACAAGTATCCTGGGTTTCAAGTAGCTGTGCCTTAGTGTTGCATGTCAAGATGACTTTGTTGATACTTCATTTTCCCATCGTCCTCGTGGATTTCCAAGGAACCTCTTCAAATTAGTTTATTGTCAACAAATGAGTTGTACAAAATTCCTCTCTCATACCCACTCTAACAGCTTGGGCATCACCCTCAAGTTGACTTCAAAACAGTCTGAAGCTGCATATTAACATGACATTATTCTCAGGACCTGTCAATCACTGGGGAAAACAGAATGAAACATAAATTCTGGTGATCCTCTGTAATATACATAACTCTAAAAGAATTAAAATTTACAGTCTGGGTCTATATGTGTTTGTTTTCTGAACAAACCTAAGGACCAAAAATCATAATGCATATAATTAATAAAAGATGCCCTATGGCTCTTCAACAAACCAGATTCTCCAAATTCCTTAAATAAACTGATCATGTCCCCATGATCATAAGCAGAGTTGATCCAGTTATGCCTTTGTAAAAGTTCTTTTATAAATTAAAATTGCATTTGTTCAAAAAGATGTCTTATTTTCTACAAATAACATCTCCCAAAGGAGATATTCTATGGATCACATCTAGGGAAAATGTGTCCATATTAAACTTGGCTCTTATTTTAACAGAAGTGGGAAACATGTTGCTTTTATTTTTTTCTTGACTCCATGGTCATTCTTTGCTTGAACAATGCAATCAATGCTGAGAACTCCACTCTCAAACTGGATATCAAAGCTCAAGATATCTAGAAAAAAATTGTTTCCTTTTTTTTAAAAGTCATTTTGATAACTGATTTAATAATTCCAGCATGATATTTTCTTTGTTGACTAAATGCTTAATTTTACATATTTTGATACTAGCATAGAAAGTAAATTGAGCTAAAATGTATTGACAACCCATTTGCTTTATATAATGAATAGTTTTATTTTCTGCCAACCAGGAAAATTATCTTCTAGGTTAAAACCTGTAATTAACCTTGACGAATTCAAACTTATATAAATCACTAGATTGTTTCTGAGAAAGGATAAAAGTGGCCATTAAACAGATTCTGGTTTATTCAGGAAAAAATAATTTTGTAGCTGTTACCTGTTTCCCCTAACCCAAAGTACGCTACTCCATTCTGCTTTTTGAGATTAGATCTTTGTTCTCAAATCATTTACAAATTGCAGCTACATATAGTACTTTTTAGATTTGCCAAGTTGTGACTCCCTGAAAGTTGACTTGGAAATATCTACGTGTCACAGATATTGACAGAATGACCACAGCACACATGTGACTTTATTTCAGGGAGAGGTGCGTAATGGGAAAACCAAGTGATGTTTTATTTCAAAGGATTTAGGGTAGTGGAAAATGTGGTGGCAGGATATATTACACTTAGACTTCCTAGTTTTTTAAATTGCTCTCACTTTGGCAAGAACAAACAAATGAAATTACAATAAATTCAACCAAGCAGTCACACAAAGAATCTAAAAAAGGAAATGTGTGTATGTATTCTAGAAACTGAAAGCTCCAGGGTTGATTAATAATGAAACGTCTATGGAATTAAAATAACGTCAGAACTTTTTTTAGAATAACTGTCAAAAGTATATTGCCCTCCTCAAGATTCTGCTTGTTAGGGAACAAAGTTTCCAACATATTCTGGAACAAGAGGAAAGTTTGCATTTGCAAAAGTACAGCTAGAAGAACGGATGGGAGTAAGAGAGAAAGCTTTGTCTTCCTTCTCTCTTCATTGTGGCCATGATAAAAAGCTCCAGGGCCTCCTGTACGTGACCTTCGTCCTTTGGAGAGGGCCAGTGGGGTGGAGGCCGGGCTCAAGCTTGACTTTAGTCAGTGATGTGTGAATAGCTCTCAGTCCCTTAATGACGTGAGTGCAGGCTCCAAAGGGAGCGGGTGACTCAGAGCGCAGGAGGCACGGAGATTGCCTGAGCAGCCATTAGAACGTCATTGGTAATCCCAGCGACACCTTTCACATCCGCGGTATTTGTCTCCATGCTCTCCGCGGAAGGCTGCGCGAATGTTTTATTTAAGGGCTCTGGGCTGCCTTCTGCCTGACGGATTGCTTGTCTGCAGGGCTTACTAACACTTGCAGATCTTCCAAGAGGAGAGGGGTGGGGGGGGGGGGCAGAATTCCTAGTATAGTTACAGGCCATTTCTGTGAAGGCAAACATGATGTTTCTGCACTTTGGAAACTGCATGGCAAATTAAAACTGCAGCCCTAGTCCTTAGCTTCATGACAGGAAGAAGCAAAGACGCAGCTGTTATTGTGCACAGCAAATTCTGTGTAATTCCATAAATACCTGTTTAGCATCTGGGGGAGTGGTATAAAATAGTGGTTAAGAGCAGGTCTTGTGTTGTATGATAGAGCTTCATCTGAATGCCAGTTCAATTGCTTTCTATTTCTGTGACCTTACGTGAGTTACTTATAGTCTCTGAGCACGGATTTCTTTATCTGCAAAATGGAAATAACAGTGACCTTCTCATAGGATTGTTGTAAAGATTAAATGATGGAAATTATATTATATCAGCACCTGGCAAATAATAAGCATGGAATATGTGGTAGCTATTTCTGCCTCTTACTGGAAACTGGGCTAGGTGCTGGGCTATAGGGATCCATAAAATGCAGTTCATCCTTGGAGGAACTCAGTGTAGGGAGAGACACGCAAGGAAACAAACAACTGTAATGCAGTGTGATAAGTCTATGTTAGCACAGTGGTTCTAGAATTTTAATGTGCATAAAGGTCACCTGGGGCATCTTGTACAAATGAAGATTTTGATTCAGTTGGTCTGGAGTGGAACCTAAGAGTCTGAATTTCTTACAAGCAACTACGTATTTATGATGATTTTGGTACAAAGATCCTGGTTTCAGGGGCAAGAGTGATGTATGAGGTTCAATGGGAGCAAATAAAGGGGGAGCAGATTCTGACTTTAACTCTGAGTTTCTGCCTTGTGGGTGTTCGGCACGCTGCATCTTTTCCTCCAAATTTTCCATTTCCCCAGCTAGCCCCCCCAGGACCTTGCTCACCTCCGATACCAAAATGCTAAGCAAAGGAAGGAAGAGTTCGATGGGAGGCATATTTCATCAGGGACAACTTTTAGAAAAACTTTGAGCCAGATCTTCAAAACAGTGGTAGACATGGGTGGTCACCTAGAAAGGTGGAAGACAAAGGAGCAGGGAAGTGTGTCATGTGCAAGTGCATGAAATTGTTGGTTTAATATATTTTAAGAGCCAGAGAATATGCAACAGGAGTTAAATATAGTTATTGAACATTTGCCACATTTATGAACTTCAAAAATGTTGAGAGAACATTTTTATTTTTTCCTTCTCACACGGGAGGCTTTGGAAATGTGTACAATTAGCTCGGATTATCAACCCCAGTGGGTGGGGAGTTCCATGTGCACCTCCCACGAATTCTTACGAGTGTAACTCCTGCAAGCAGCACCAAGCAAACACAGCTCTGGTTGCTTTCCTTTTGACAACTAAAGTTTCATTCCAAATCAAACCTAGAGGCAACGCTTGGGCTTAATTGTAGAGCATTTGAATAGTTAGGTTAGCATCCAACTGGTCTGCCAATCTGTTTGGAGAGCTGACACTTTCTAGCACAGCTTCTCTGTATCAATCTGTATGTCTCCTATTCCTTCACACCTTAGGACTCTGCTCACCCTGATTTTCCTGTCTAGGGCACTCTTCCAACTCCCCTCACCCAGTTGAATTTTAAAATCTAGTTTATGATTCATTGTTCTAGTCAAGGCTATCTTCATCCCACACTGAATACTTCTTTTCTTTTCAACCAGATTGTCCAACTACAAATTTTAAGACTTTAAGGTCTTTGTATGGTTCAGTCTGTGTGTATCCTTCAGAGGACTTGGTTCCTAGCCGTCTGCATTGTAGGGACCACAGACCTACACACTAACAGTGACTATAAGCCTTTGCTTTGCAATTGAATGGTCCTGGATTAGAATCCCAGTCTTGCTACCCAATATCTCTCTAACCTTAGGCAAAGCACATTAGTAACAACACAACCATAGTAAGAGTGTTAATAATGAACATTTTCTGAGTTCTTACTGTACACCATGCCACCGTGCAAATATTTTATATATACTCTCTTATTCAAGCATGATAACAATCTTACGAGGTTGATACTATATTGCTTGATTAAGGACTTCACATCATCTGTAAACTGTATTATTTATAATAATTACTACTTCCATAGCAGTTACCGCTTCTGAAATAAGACAGTATATGCAAAAGATTTTTCACAGTGTGACAGTAGTGAGCATCACACACACACACACACAACAAACACCCCACACCTACATATACATACTAAACTTATATACTTGAACAGCCTAAGGCACCTCAAAGTCATCTTGAAATATTTGCTCTTATTTTTTTCCTTATCTATTTATATTACCACTCACCTACTCACACAAGTCAATGACCAAAGATGCATCCTAGACTCATCTTGTTCCCATAAGCACCTACTGTGTGCCACATACTGTTCTAAGCACTTTATCATACCAACTCTGTGAGGCCTATACCCTTATAATCCACACTATACATTTTAATGAAACCTTAGTAGTCGTATAATCTTGTGAGGTAAGTACTGTTACTGTCCTTATTTAAAGATAGTAAACTGAGGCACAGAGTGAGTAAATAACTAGCATATGGTCCTATGAAGAATAGGTTGTATTTAAACCCAGCTTGGACACAGAGCTGTCCTCAACCCCATACTAATTGACCACCATGTCCGTTTTCTAAATGGCTTTCAAATCTGTACCCTTTTTCAATCCCCACTGCCATCTCATGTAACTGGCCATGGTTACCTAATTACTTTCCCTGCCTTCAGTTTTTTACTCCTTGTAAATCATCCTCTACCTGCTATAACGATGTGCTTTTTATGGTACACACTAATCATCAATCCTCAGTGTTTAATCTTTCAATGACCTTAATTGTCTATAGAATTAGGTCGAAGTTCCAAGGTCCTCCATATGTGGCCTCTCATCATTTGTCTATTTTTCCCATTTGTACCATAGAAGTGAATTGAGCTACTTGCAGTTACTGGAATTTCCACTGTAGAAAGTTTGGATAGAAAAATGTGGAACCAGATAACATATTCAGCCTTTTATGTATGTTATTAACTCATTCAGTCCTCATAACAACCCTCTGAGGTCTGTACCACTAACTACAGTCACCATTTTACACACAGGCCACAGAGTGGCTTACACACTGAGGCACAGAGTGATTAAGTAACTTGCCTAATTTCATATAGCTTAGATTTAAATCCAAGTAATGTTGGTTCCAGAGTTCGTGCTTTTTGCTACCAGCCTTGGAAAAAAATGAGAATGTATTTAGAAGACCAGCTCACTACCCAATCAGGTGTCTAAGGTGGCCATAATCTGGTTTACATCCTTGTAGGTCCAGAAATCTGTTCTCAGTGCTGTTCCTACCCACAGTCACAATGACCTGATGTATAAAGCCAGAATGCCAGTTTACTAAATTACAGTGAGATCTCTAACTCTCCATTGGAGTAGATAGACTATACAAACACATTACTCTTTTAAGAGCGCAGGAATCATTATATGTTAATAAAAAAAAAAAAAGAGCCCAGGAATCAAAGTGAAGGCAGTAAGTTATATGCTTCTTACATGCTTTGTAACTTCAAGTTTGGATAGCCTGCTGCATCCACCGTTGTCTCCACTGTCTCCACTATCGGACTGTACTGTTGAGGTGGACAGGGCACTAGTGGTAGCCCAATAATATCTTCCCCTCTCCACCCTTGTAGACAAGACTTAGATAGGCACCGACGTCTTTATTTCTTTACATACGTTAATATTCTTAGTCTTGTCCTAGATATGGCAGTCATTCTTTCTTTAAAAAGTTCATTTTGAATATCTCAACCCCAATTCATAATATGTAGATTTTATTGCTTAATGCCTAGAGAGCATTTTATTTCCTCTCCTTTCAAAAACAGTGGTCATTCTTATAAACTGCATGCTGCCAAGTTTCCTCACAACTGTATACCTTTATATACATGGGTCCCACTATGTGATGGACACTAAGTCAGTTATCAAACCTAACTCGGCCTCCTTCGATGATGCATTCTCCAATTTTGCTGAGCTGGGTTGGGTAACATGCTTCTGTGTGTGCACTCTGTTCCTATTTCCACAATGATATATCTCATAATGTGTCTACTGCTCACATTTGTAATTATATATCTAAGGTCTGTATTTTCCCAGCATATTTGGTTTAGGGTCTTTCACGAGGTTGCCGTCAAGATGTCAGGTGGGGCTGCAATCATCTAAAGTTTTCAGGGGGTCTGAAAGATCTGCTTCAAAGGTAGCTCACTCACATACCTGGCCAATTACTGCTGGTTGTTGGCAAGAGGCCAGAGTATCTTGCTGTGTGGCCCTATCCATAGGGCTGCTTGAGTATCTTTACCAAACAGCAGCTGGCTTCAGAGCAAGTGATCCAAGAAAGCAAGATAAAAATGAAAATGTCCTTTAAGATCCATTTTTGAGAGTCACAAACCATCATTTCCATGATATCCTATTGGTTTCACAGAAAAGTGTGGAAGGGTGTGAATGCCAGGAGGTAAGGATCCTTAGGACCATCTTGGAGGTTATCACAGCCTGTACTTTCATTGTCTGTCCTGTTGATCACAAGCACAGAGCTCAGTGCTTGTCTGATAATAGAGGTGCTATAAATAGTGGTTGAAAAATGAAGGAAGATGAAGAAGAAAGGGGAAAAAAGAAGGAAGAGAGAAGGAAGGAGAGAGAAAGAAAGGACAAGGAAGAAAAGAAATTGTAATTATTTCTTTACCTGTCTCTGACTAGACTGTTAGCTGTTTCAGAATAGGAACTGGGATGTTTTTAAGAAATCATTTTACCTGAAGCAATTTACTCCCTTTTTTTAAATTTTTTTAATTTTATTATGTTATGTTAATCACCATACATTACATCATTAGTTTTTGATGTAGTGTTCCATGATTCATTGTTTGTGCATAACACCCAGTGCGCCAATATGTGCCCTCTTTAATACCCATCACCAGGCTAACCCATCCTCCCGCCCCCTTCCCCTATAGAACCCTCAGTTTGTTTCTCAGAGTCCATAGTCTCTCATGGTTCGTCTCCCCCTCCGATTTCCGCCCCCCTTCATTTTTCCCTTCCTGCTATCTTCTTTTTTTTTTTTTAACATATATTGTATTACTTGTTTCAGAGGTACAGGTCTGTGAGTCAACAGTCTTACACAATTCACAGCGCTCACCATAGCACATACCCTCCCCAGTGTCTATCACCCAGCCACCCCATCCCTCCCACCCCCACCACTCCAGCAACCCTCAGTTTGTTTCCTGAGATTAAGAATTCCTCATATCAGTGAGATCATATGATACGTCTTTCTCTGAGTGACTTATTTCGCCCAGCATAATACCCTCCAGTTCCATCCACGTTGTTGCAAATGGCAAGATTTCATCCCTTTTGATGGCTGCATAATATTCCATTGTACCATTTTGTGTGTGTGTATATATATCACCTCTTCTTTATCCATTCATCTCTTGATGGACATCTTGGCTCTTTCCATAGTTTGGCTATTGTGGACATTGCTGCTATAAACACTGGGGTGCACATACCAGTTTACTCTTAGCACAGAATAGAATCTTAATTAATGTTAGTTGATTGAATGATTGAATGTATGAGTAATGAATGTTTGAATGAATGCTGAATTAAAGTGAATTCATCTTGTTTTTTCACTCTGAGCAAAAGCTCTCTAAGGAAAAGAACTAGATCATTTCCTTCTTTTCCTTATTATGCCTATTATAGAGTTGAGATCACTTTAAGCCACTAAAAAATTCTTTTTGAATTAATGTGTGAATAACTGAACAGGTCATAGAGATCATTACCTAATGAGACTTCATAAATATTTTTTTAATGTAGTTTGTTTTGTTCAGGACTATTATGTATCAGTACAGAAGCTCAGTTTCTCTCTCTACTCTTCATTTCAGTGTAAACTGCAAAATAGCAGTAGATGATATGTCATTGAAGATGCTGTTTTGTGAAGGTAAAGGGAGAGGGAGTCTCTGCTATTTGCAAAGTAAATGTGGTGCCCTTAAGGAATCTACAGATTGATTCTCTAATATATACAATGGAATATTATTTAACCACAAGAAAGGAGGAAATCTTGCCACTTGTGACAACAGGGATGGAACTTGAGGGTATTATGCTAAGTGAGATAAGGCAGACGGAAAAAGACAAATACTGTACGGTCTCACTTTTATGTAGAATTTCAGAAACCCATACTCAGAAACAAGAGAGTGGAATGGTGGTTACCAGGAGTTAGGATGTAAGCGTATGGAGAGATGTTTAAGAGTATAAACTTGCAACTAGGAGATAAATCGGTTTTGTAGACCTAAGGCACAGCATGGTGATTATAGTCAACAATAATGTATTATCAACTTCAAAGTTGCTGGGAGACTAGATCTTAATTGCCTTACTACAAAAAGGAAATGGTAGTTATGTGATGTGATGTAGGTGTTAGCTAACACTCCGGTGATGATCACATTGCATTATATAAATATATCAAATTTATAAGTTGCACACCTTAAACTTATACAATGTTATATGTCATTTATATCTCAATAAAAAATGTAAGCCTCTGAGCCTACTGGTATTACTATTTGAGATACTTAAATAGTACCTTGGGTCTTTAAGTATATTTCTTATTGAGAAAATAATGGTGCCTTATTTTTGTGTAGCACAGAATGGTTCACAGAATATTTTTATATTCATTTTCTCATTTAATCCTTCTAGTAAAATCATGGTAAAACAGGTAATATCCCTGTTTTCAAGATTAAGAAGCTGAATTTTTGCTAGGCCATGATTGCTCACAGTCACATTATTTTGGGTACAGCAGAGCTAGAATTAGAACTAAAGCCACTGTCTTCGAATTTTCAACATTTCCCTCATAAACAGGAAAATTACAGTGTATGTGTGTGTTTATATATCCTTTCTTTCTATATCCTGAAAACTCTCAGAAGTTTCTATTTTGTTTTGAAAATGTGATCCCACCCTCCATCATCCATAGCCTTATTAAGAGAATGACTGATATAGCAGACAACAGTAGTAAATCTAGGAGGTGGGCAGTTTCTGTAATAAGGGTCTGGAGACAGATGCAAACCTCTCACCTGCAGGGCAGTGGCTGCCTTTGGAAGGAACCTGTTGAAGGCAGTTAGGAGGTGGCGTTAAGACAGGAAACCCTGACAGGAGACACTCTACCCCGAGACTGATTAAAAGATATGTTTCTGGGCCTGGTGTCTTGAAAAACAATAACAACAAGAGGATACATTCATATAACTTAAGAACAAGGGAGCACATTGTGTGGTCATAGGAAAATTACCCATAAATAAAATGCTGGAATTACAGCCAAGCCTCAAGAGATCTGGAAAATCAGCCATCCACTCTCTCTGTCCTTGCTTTGTTTCTGGAGGCACACTGGCTCTCATTTCTTTCTCTAGGCAGATTTTTCATCCTTTCTCAGAGCAGATTGATCTTTTCTACTCATTTATTGCAGTTGGTTCTCACTTCCCATAATTGGCAGTTTTTGCTCTGTATGACCTCTCTGCCTGGCTTGCTACAAAGTATAGTAACTTTTTAGTGTCTAGATTCCAAATGCATAGATGAAGAAATGTAATTGGCCAGTCTTGGGCAAGTGTTTGCCACTGTTCCAATCAGCCATGATGAAGGAGTAAGTGACATGGTATGAATATCAATAGATCAAGGTTGTAGCCTGGAGAAAACTCTAAGAAAGAAGTATGAGGATCAAAAAAATTAATAAAATTACTGGTTCATCTAAGACCCTACGAAGCCAAGGTTAAGAAGAGTAAAACTAGGACACATTCAGAGGGCACTGTATGTAAGATTAAAGCATGATCATTTGAATGGATAAAGAAGATGTATATATATATATATATATATATATATATATATATATATATATACACAATGGAATAATTTGCAGCCATCAAAGAAATGAAATCTTGCCATTTGCAATGACATGGATGGAACTAGAGGGTATTATGCTAAGCGAAATAAGTCAATCAGAGAAAGACAAGTATTATATGATCTCACTGATGTGAGGAATTTGAGAAACAAGACAGAGGATCATAAGGGAAGGGAGGGAAAAATTAGACAAGACGAAACCAGAGAGGGAGACAAACCATAAGAGTCTCTTAATCTCAGGAAACAAACTGAGGGTTGCTGGAGTGGAAGGGGGTGGAAGGGACGGGGTGGCTGGGTGATGGACACTGGGGAGGGTATGTGCTATGGTGAGCACTGTGAATTGCATAAGACATGAATCACAGACCTGTACCCCTGAAACAAATAATACATTGTATGTTAATAAAAAAAAAAAAAAGCATGATCACTAGCAGGATAACTTAAAGTTGAACTTCTAAGCTATTTATCCAGAGATTCTTAAGATGGCTCTAAGTAAGGATAGTGTTCCCCTACTAGTCTGTGGTACAAGTGAAGTGCCAGGGGAGGGGTAAGTGGTGTTAGCTGAGAAGAACCAAGTGCCACAGGGGCAGATTGTTAGGTTTTTTGGAGCCAGTGCAGCCAATTCCTTATCTGGGTTAAGTCTTCTCTAAAATTACAATTTATTCTCTCTCTGGGTAGTCCCAACAGGTTGGCCTGGCTGCCTCAACAAAAATAGCAGTGTAAGATCTCCAGGCAGCTGCTGGAGCAATACTTGTCATTGAGGAAGGCAGAAAACCAGCATCTGATGTGCCTATCTGCCAGGTACTTTCCCTATGTTATTTAATTCTCCCACAGCAATCCTCTGAAGTAGTCATCAACATCACTCCCATTTTACAAAGGAGGAAACAGGTTAAATAAGAAATAAGCAGCTCTCTGCTGCTCAAGCTACCAGCCAGTCTTTGTAGTTTCAATTCTTTTCTTCTCTTTTCTTTCCCTCTCCTCTCTCTTCCCTTCTCTTTCCATCCTCTTTTCTCTTCCCTTCCTTTCCCTTTGAAAATTTTGGATCAGGTCTTGTGGCTCAGGGCCTTTTTAGATTCCATTTCCTCAGTGGTATGATTAGTCTGATCTGTGTGTTTGATTCCCCGCCTTGACTTGTCCATTGATGCTGCTGATGCTAGACCATTAAGCCTGACCCAGAGACCCAGGATTGCATGTTTCTAGTTCCTACCTGTCCCTACATGGCTGCTCATCCTAGGGTATTTGAGAGCCCTTTTAGATTCAAGCACCATCATTATGAGTGTTGTCCATTGCTAACACCATCACAGCCATTATTTACCACCCTCATATTATGCAACCCCTTTTATTTCTTGGCAATCAATGGTTAGCATTTCTTTTTAAAACTAGAAATGCCCAAAGCATTCCTCATTATTACCAAAAAGGTCTCAATTCTCACACTTTCGCTCTAGTCAGATTTTGGTCCAAATGTGATTATAGGGAGAACAATTGTGATGATAAATCTGGCCAGCTTCTCTGTAACTCAATCAGCTGGACACTAACAAAGAGAATTGTAGGGGCTTTAGGGAAAAGCCAGGACAGCAATTAAGGGGCTGGCTTTAAAGGAGGTATTAGAAATATTTAAGCCTTTACATTTAGGTCTGGTGACAGAGCAAAAAGGTTACCATCACAATTACTATCCTGAAGAGTAGTTTCTTATATGCTACTGTAGTCTATGTGACATTGAGATTGGAGGCCATATTGGTACTTTGTGTAAGATGCTCTTTGTGAGTTTTTTTTTTTTTTCATTTTAAACCATTTTATTGAGGTATGATTGACATGCTAAATATATACATATGTAATGTATACAACTCAATGAGCTTGGAAAATGTGTACAAAACCATCACCACCATCAAGGACATAAACATATCCATCACCTCTCAAAGTTTCTTCCTAACTCCTTATTATTATTATCATGATTTTTGTGTGTGTGTGATAAGTATACTTAACATAAATCTACCCTCCTGGCAAATTTTAATATATAATTCTACTAACTGTTCCACTAACATCTCTGTAACATAAATGAAATGTAAATTGTTCCATTCCTCATTATATATAAATATGCAGCAATATTTGACACTCTTATCCACTGCCTTTTTTTTTTTTTTTTTTTTTACTGCCTTTTTATCTTACTCTTCTTACTTTTTCCTTCTACTTCTTTGGCTATTCCTTTTTAGGATTCTTTGGGAGATTCTCATCTTATATCTGACCTTCACATAGCCAACACCCACATGGCTTTTAATATGTGCCAGGCATTCTTCTAAGCACCTTGTGCATATGATCTCAATAAATCCTTGTAACACCTGATGAGAAGTTATCATTGTTTTATAGATAAGAAAATTGGCACACAGAGAAGTTAAGTAACTCTCAGAGCTGATGATTTGAACCTAGGAAGTACAACTCCAGAATCCCTATTCTTGACAACTACTCTAGACTGCTTCTGTTTATTGGAATTCCTCAGGATCTTATTCTTAAAACTTCTTAGCTTCTCTGTGCTTCTTTTCTGGGCAGTCACAGTAGTGGTCATGGCTTAAATTACTATCAAAAGACTAATAATCCTCCACATTATATTGATAGTTCCTCTGTCCCTTCTTACCTCTAGACACTTATATTTAGTAGTTTACTAGACATTAACACTGAATATCCAAGAGACCTCAAATGAAACAGGTACATATTCTTAGACTCCTTGTACATCTTTTTCATACCACTTGTCACAATTGCAATTAAATAATTAACTTTGTAATTATTTGGTCTATCTTCTCTGTTAGAGTGAAATCTTGCTGAAGGCGGGAAATCTAACTTTCTTCATCATGGTGGCCACAGTGCTTCGCACAACGCCTAGCACATTGTAGTTACTCAAAAATACTTTTTGAATTAATGAATAATAGAAGGAATAGTAAAGGAATTTTTAAAGGGGAAAAAAGATAATTTTAAGTCCTATTACACTTTCCATTTCAATGTGCTACTCTCTGATGTCAATCACTGGAATACATTTTAAATAAATTATATTCCTAGGAAGTTAAAAACTTAGTATTCTGTTCTTTTCCCCTAACATGACATATTTAAATAGTTCCCATAGATGTTTTATCATGTTAATATTACATGTGTTAAATAACAATTGGACGATTTCCTCTCAGCATTCAGTTATTATAGGCAAATTTGTAATAAACATTTTTATGCACATAGCTATATTATTCTTGTGAAATATTTCCTTAAGATAAATTCTTAGAAGTGTTCCAAGTTTAAATTACATGAACACTATTATGGTTCTGCCATATATTATAAAATTACTATACAAAATTGTTGCACTGACACCACCAGAAGCAATAGAAAAGTGTTTCATCAGCATTGGAAATAATATCTCAGATTATGCAGGCAAACTTAGGGGAACTGCAGATGTGAAGAAAAAATGTTTTTCGTGAATGAAAGGATCTTGCTCCTGGTAGCTAATCCTGGTCCAATTGTGTTGTCTTTCTGTCCATTTCTTAAAAATATATATTATATATATACATATGTGTATATATATATATACATACATACTATATATTATATATACACATATATTTATACACATATACACATATATATTATATGTATTTTATTGTAAAAAGCACAGCCTAAAATTTACCATTAAAAAATTTAAAATATATAAGCATTGGCATTAAGTAATTCACAATGTTGTATAACCAACATTACTATTTAGTTCCAGAAATTTCTCATTATCCCAAATAGAAATCCTGTACCCATTAAACAGTCACTCCTCATTCCTCCTTTCTTCTGGATCTTGGCAATCACTAATTCGCTTTATGTCTCTATAGATTTGTCTGTCCTTCATATTTCATATAAATGGAATCAGGTGTTCAAACAAAATTTGTACTTGAATATTCATAACAACTCTATTTTTACTTGAATATTCATAACAACTCTATAGTCAAAAGATGGAAACAACCCAAATTAATGTCCATCAACGGACAGGTGGATTTAAAAAATGTGATATACCTATAGAGTGGATTATTATTCAGCCATAAAAAGAAATGAAGTACTGATATATGCTACAATGTGAATGAACCTTGAAATCATCATGCTAAGTGAAAGAAACCAGATACCCATCTGTCTTTGTTCTTCACTAAACAATTTAAACAGTGTAGATCAATGCAAACAGCTTAGGAGGATGAAGTACATTTGAAAGGAGCAAAAGATGCAGCAAAAGGTCAACCTAAAACACTCATTTGCTGGGACTGACTTTATGCTAATTGAATTCAACGAGCATTAATTGAGTACCAACTGGGAATCAGGTGTTGCTCTATAAGCTAAGGCTACAAAGTGAATCAAAACAGCCCCTGACTTAAAGCAGGTCATACCCTAGTAGGGATATAAACATGTAAATAAATCATTAATATAGTGTATTATGCAGAAGACTGTATTCTGTGCTATGAGAACCCAGATGAGAAAAATTAATTCTATCCAGAAGGGTCAAAGAAAGAGACAAAAAGGAAATATAATTTTTGTTTAGCCCTGAACTATGAATAAGGGTTGTCAGGCAGGAGATTGGGGTGCAAGTTTATGGGGACAAGGAAGCATAGAAAGGGAAAATATCTTCAACTTTCCCCTTTCCTTTATTTGACTCAGATCTCTTCCCTAGCCCCACAGATGGTGGTTCATCTTGTAGTCATCAGTGTTGACATATAGTGAAAATAATTTTGGTTTTATTTTAATAATAAAGATCTAAAGAATAAGGTAAGATCTTGCCATCAGGCAAGATTGGAGCTTTGTGCTTGCTCAATGACATTAATAATTTTTCAATTGAATAATGTCAATATTAATTGACATTAATAATATGTGTGTTGAATGCAACTTTTTCCTGTTCATTTTCATCGGTTGTAAGAAGAAATAGGGTATGGATTTTGTGATCTTATAGGAAAAATCTTCACTAATTTTTAGAACTATAACCATTTTAATTTCAAATATGTATGTCTGGGCCTTATAATGAATGAAAGACTGAGTCTACAGTCTGTGGCTCTGAATTCACATAGTATGGAATGATCATCACAAATACGCAGCCTCTCTCCCATTCCATGACAGGCATCTCTAATTGATAATGTCATTCTTTGATGATGAGCCTGTACATGCCTCTGAATGCCTTTTCACATAGTCAGCCATGTCAAGATGAATCAGAGGCAACTGGTAAAATCCCATTTGTTATGTCTTGTTGGAGAGGAGCTTATTGGATTTGGGAGTCAGAAGTTGTGGGTTTGGGGCCTAGTTATTTCTTTACCAAGTTAGGCAACTTCTCTGAACCTCAGTTTCTTCAGCAGGAAAGTCTACCAATAGCTACTTTAAGGGTTGTTATTGGAGGATTACATAAGGTCAGATGTGTGAGAGGGCATAGCTCTAGGAACTTCAGTGCTCAATAAGTAAGTTTAGTGAAACAGGATCCCTGTGACTTGCCTAAATCCTTCTGAGCCTTGCTTCCATGCATCTATTCTGTTGAAAAGTGAAGTGACAGCTGCTTCTAGCATTGGCAGTGTTGCTGCCATCTTTCCATTTACTCAAAAGAGAAAACTGAGAGCCATCTTCTACCTCCCTCTCTTTTGGCCTTCATCGCTAAATTCTGTTAATTTATTTAGGAGCAACTCTATTTTTCACCTCCCTCTGAGCTGACCTAGCACCACCCCAACACCAGTGATGGTTCATCACTTCATGCCTGTATAATTTTATTAGCTTCCTGTCCTTCCTTTATCTATTCCAGCGTTTTCAAACTCTGCACTATTAACATTTTGGACTAGGGGGCTCTTCATTGTCAGGGGCATTGTAGGATGTTTAGCAGCATCTCTGATCTTTACCTACTAGACGCCAGTAGTACTTCTCCAGCTGTGACAACCAAAAATGTCTCCAGACATTGCCAAATACTCCCTGATGGGGAGAGGGGAGACAAATTGTCCTCAGTTGAGAACCACTGCTCTAATCTCATCCTTTTAAACTATTTCACCCAAGCTAAGAGATTAATTACTTATGAATAGTGTTTTGCTGTATATCCCCAGTTCAAGTTGTCTTTCTTTGGGCCTATTCAAACTTTAGTATGGCTTTTTATTTTATCTTAATTTAATTTAATTTATTTTATTTTATTTTATTTTTAGTGTGGCTTTTTAAACTTTAATGTGCCTATGAAAATATTTTTAAAATGCAAATTGTGCTTATGAAGTCTGGGTGGGTCTGAGATTCTGCTTTTCCAACAAAGTCGCAGGTGAAGTTGATGCTACTAGTCCACCCACAAAGCACTTGAGTAGCAATGCTTTGAAAGACACCAGTTAAGTGATTCAACAACATCTGTTAAGAGTTCATTAAAGATAGCTCCTGCTTTAGAAAGAGCTCACAGACCAGCAGAAAAGAGAGAAATAAGCAAATAACTATAGGAAAAGTTGGTATTTGTTACCATAAGACTATGGATATAATGATACAATGATCTATAAGTGAGAAATTTATTCTGCCTGGGATGATAGGTAAGTGAAGGGTAAAGAAGAAATAAGTAATAATCAGAGAAACCTTTAATGAGGAAATGATCTTTTATTTGGGCCTAGAGAATATGTACGTGGTCTTCCAGGTGGAGAGGAAAGAGAAGTGCCTACGCAGGAAGTGGGAACAGCATGAGCAAAAACAGAGAGTAATACAAATGCTTAGGGTGTTGAAGAAACTGTTCAGTGTGGCCAGAATTCAGGCTGGCATTGAAGAGGGTCTCAGTATGCTGCCTTCATTTTTAGGAAGTACCTTGTCTCACATACTATATATTTGGCATTTATTATGTAAGCGAGAGGGATGGATGCATTGAAGGTTTTTAAGTAGGATAACAACATGATCAGATGTATGTGTTTGAAAGATCATGCTACAGGGAATGTGGATGGGAGGTTACAATGAGGACCATCCAGGAATCAAGCCATACGTGCGGGGATGAGGATCTTGACTAGGATGAGAAT
Organism: Zalophus californianus; assembly: GCF_009762305.2. Classification (NCBI taxonomy): domain Eukaryota; kingdom Metazoa; phylum Chordata; class Mammalia; order Carnivora; family Otariidae; genus Zalophus; species Zalophus californianus. Next base: position 81,503,773 of record NC_045605.1, read on the forward strand.
AGTGGAAGCCACGGTGAGCTGGAGCTGTCTCATACCAGTCCTGAGAGTTGATTGTAGGCAACTCTCTCCAACTCAATGTGTCATGCTGGTGGTTTGAAATTGGCCATAGTGGGAACTTTTATACCACGGAAATTGGAAAATGCCAGAAATGTTTCCCTGAGAGGTGGTTGTTAAACATTTGCCAGCACATCACTGAGTGGAAGAGACTGAGGTAGACAGGTGTCAGAGCCGCTTGGAAGTGATTTATTAAATGTGTTAGAATGAAGGACAAGAATGCATCACAGATGACATGTCCTCATTTGGGCAACTGAATAAATTTGGGTTTTTTTTTCAATGCAGCGAATATTTACTGAAGGCCCACTATGTGCCTAGCACTGTTCCAAATACCTGCCCCCATGGAGCTTACATTCTACTGCGATGGTGTCATTAACTAAGACAGGGAAGACAAGGTCAGGGCAGAGAGGCTGGCAAATACTTCTTGTAGTTGGGGAATATGGATGGTATCCAAGTGGAGTTTTTCAGTTATAATCACATAGCCATATCCTGTGCTATACTTTCTAGAGCATTTCACCTACAATTCTAATTAAATGTTTATAGTAACTTTGTAGGGCAGATGGGAGAGGTATTTATTGCCAGATGGGAAAATCTGAGGCTCAGATATTCAGAGATTTGCTCAAAGTCACTGAGCAAGTTGGTGTCAGTCAGGATTTGAGTCCTGGGCTTCTGACAAGGAGCCTAGTTCTCTCTTCCCAGTCCACCCTACAGTCTGCTGGATGATCCGTGCAGATGACATGATGAAGTAGTAATGAAAACCTTCCTTTGCATTCCGTGTCATTTTCACTCTCAAAGTGCTTCCCCAGCTGTGATCTCAGTTACTCCTCACAGCCCTAGGTGCTACTCCATGGTGTTCATTTGGGCTTGTTGCTAGGTACAGATTAGTTGAAGAGTCACAGGATCCCTGCTCCCAACTGCAAGCCCTGGTTGCTCTGATCAAGCTAATAGTGGTTTTGTCTGTTGCTGTTATCAGAGAACAAGCATCTCTTCATTCTTGTTTCTGCTTCTGTTCCTGAGTCCTCTACCCCACTCATTTCTGTCTCCAAATGACATACCAGTACATCAGGGGTTTACTAAATAATAATGGAAAAGGAAAACAAAGTAAAAAGCAAGAGTAGTAGAATAGGTATTTTTTGAATGATGAGTACAATATCCATAAAAATATCCTTAAAATAGACAATGTACCAGACTGATCTAAAAATCATATTATACTTTAAATATTAAGTTTATGGTATTATACTATAATATTTAAAAGGGGAAAGTATAAAGTGTAATGAAATAGATTCAGGAAATGAAGGCTCCAATTGCTCAAGGATCAGGGGTTAATAAAACCAAATACTTCTGTCTGGGATTAGTATATGCCTCTCTACAGGCATTTAGGTTGACACCCAGACAGAACAGGAACTATTTCCCAAATGGCATATCACACTAACTTTTCAAAGTGCAGCTTTCACATAACTAGCTTTCCCTTTTTCTTTTGTAAAAGCATTTTTGTGTGCACATGAGTATATGTCTGAATATATATTTATATATGAGACTATATATATAGATATGAGTGTATCTAAAGCAGCTACAGTAGTGTTGCTTGGCTGAGTGGGAGGTGATACAGGACTGTGCTATTAGTGAGCGGGAGGTAGGAGGTGGCTATGGCTGATGGGCAGGAGTGTGAGGTAATTGCAGGGTAATACTGTCTGCAGGTATTTTTAGATGACACCAGAATGGGAAGATGTTGGTTGGTGGTGATGGTCTTTCTTCTTCTAGAGCAGTGATGAAACATGCATAATAAAACATAAGGATTGCCAATTTGGAGCAGACCTTTTGTCCATCTACCCTAGAACTATTGATGATGGAGGCACCAACAGCTGTGTTGTGGGAGAGTAGGTTTAAAATCTTTCTTGGCATCCACCATTAATGTTAAGGACCTTGCTCTTGAAATCCTGGGTTTCCCTTAATAAGTCACTTTAGATGTGTCATCTTTTAATCTATTTCAGTCTTTTAAATAAGTTTTGGCCTGGGCTATTTCTTGGGAAAAAGTGTTTCTTGGTTTGACAAGTTTGCTATCCACTGTGTGGAGTAAAATGTCTTTATCCTCAACTTATTTGATTTTTCCAAGTTTTAAGGGGGTACATTAGTTACAGTGTTCCAGAATTCAGTACTTTTTATAGAATTTTTAGCTTATCATCATGTTTCCCCTATGAGAAATAAAATTACTATAATCAGATAAGATTATGAAGGTGAAAATGTTCTAGAAACTATGAAGTTCCTACAAGTTGTAAAGTTTTTACAACTTTTACTGTTGTTCTTAACTCATGTCCAAATTCTAGGAACCTAGTCCACCTAACATCCAAAGACTTTCCAGGTCCTGGTCATTTTGCCAACTACCTACGTGGTTATGTGTCAACCTTTTGAAGTCTAAATGCTACTTTCAACATGAGACATTCTTTGGGAGCTACATCCCCAAGATAATTAAAAATATTAATTGGTCAGAACAATCTTAACTTTTTTAGACCACATCTGCCATTCCTCTTGGAGATGGAAAAGACCAAGCTTCTTTCATCTGGAAAGCTGGTATCTAACACAGGGTTTTAAGGCCCTTTCATATTTTCTTTTAATCTGGAAATACTTCAAAGTGTTCTAGAGAAATTTTAAACAAATAATCCATATTAGAACAGCACTTTAAAAAGCAAGTTACTCATAAATATTTGTTCAAGGACCCTTAAATTGATTGGTTATGTGTTGATACTCTTAACATTCTAGTATTGCTTCTTTTTGCATACAATATTATTATAACTTTGTTTTCCCAGCAAAATTATAGTTTGTGTGTGCACACGTATGAGTGTGTGTGCGTATATATATATATATATATATATATATATATATATATACTTATAGTTTTCTTTTAGGACGTTTTTTGGCCCTATGTGTCTTATAGTGTTTCCCATCTCAGTAAATGGCACCTCCCTCCAGAGATTTACTCATATACAAAACCTAGGAATATTACTGCTTCACATCCTATCACTTCCTAGGTCCTATATAGTCCATCCATTTTTCTCCATCTGCGCTCCCACAACTTCAGTTGAAACTGTAACAATCTCTTGCATGAGCTCTAGCAATACTTCCAGCTGGGTCTCCTTGTATTCACTCTAAGCTTCTCTCTTTTCCCACTGTGTCAACAAACATTGCTGTCCCCTCTTCCTGGAAGGTGCATCTTCTCACCTCCCCCCATGCATACCCCAGCACACATGGGCACACACATATCCCTTCATTCTTCACCTAGCTAACTCCTACTCACTGTTTTTGCCTTTCCCTCAAAAAGGAACTTCTCAAGGAGGCCTGTCCTGTCAGTTCTCCAGATACCCAGTCTAAGTTATATCTTGTAGGTTTCATCTGCTAATAGCCCCTTTCTAATTTTTTATGAAAACACTCAGCACAATTCTAAATATATAGCTTCTCTGTGCTGCTTTTATATGTCTTTCCTACTAGACCAAAGGCTCAGTGTGGGCAAAGAACTCATCTGCCTGGCTCACTTCTGTATCCTCAACACTTAGGGTTGGTCCTCATACATTATAGTCACCCATGTAATAAATGTTGATTGCATTAATAAATGATCTGTAAATCTTACAGTGGCCTCTTCTAGTGAAATCTATTTTTAACCTTATTATCAGGTCACTCAGTAGTATCAAGTTAATCAAGTGGTTTCTCTTCCAGGTAAATACTGCGGTCATATGCCTCAGATCACATCACTAGCAAAACTGTGGGAAAATAATTATAATATCCTTGGATTATACCTTGAAAATCTCCATCATCCAAAATGACTTTGTTTAAAGATTTCTCAGAAATTCACAAGGACTTTCATATTATCAGGGAGAACTTTCATAAATATTCTCAGGCCATTTGACCTTGTCATTCCTACTATTTGCCTTGTCAAGAGAGGAAAAAAAATCAGTTGGTTTTCTACATAATGGTCTTGAAGCAACATGCATGAATCAATCCTTAATCAATCCTCTGGCACTTATAGCATTGGAGTATATAGGCTCCATGTGCCTGACATCCACACTCCCTCCTAAGAAGACTAGATCCTTTGACACTGGTAAAGTGGTTTTGTTATTTATAGCAAGGAAAGGCCTTAAAGAGCAGTTTATCAGTAGTATTGTCTCTTCAAGCATCACATATTTAGTTTTGTCTTTTGGAGTTAACCCATCCTGGTAGGCCTAGCAGCATAAATGAGTGAATATATAAAAAGAGGATTCTAAATTTAGGGCAAAAAATTCCCAGCTGTGCCCTCACCTCTGAAAGTCTACTGGTGGAATAAATATCACTGGTTTCCTGGCCAGAATTACATCAGGACCACTGAAGGGAGAGTTCCTCACATGGCAGAGCCTCCCTTTGCTCCTAAACAGTGGAAGGGAATTAGAAAATAATTTCTACCCCAAGAGGGTTTACCATCAATTGTGCTAAGAGGGGAGGTTCTGAATGCAATAAAAATGTATTATAGAATTACAAAAGTGATGATGAAGTTCATAAAGGAAAAATGGATAGTTTTAATATCCTTAAGAAATTTTAAGAAAATGTTTTGGTCTGTATTATATGATATAAAACACTGCCTTCTCAATGAGAAGAGGACAGTTTTCTTTCTTACAGTGGTCTACAAGGATCTGGCAGGGTCTGCTTCATATCCCAGCAAATTATATTTTCAGGTCCTTCTTCCTTCTTCCCATCTTCTTTCACCTTGTTGACTAAAGCTTGCTGAAGTAAGGCTTTTATCTGGTCCCAAACCAAGTTGGCCTGTTTCAAAGACAATTGTACTTGGATTGATATTTAACTAGAGATGATAAGAAAATACATAGTAAAAGGGATATATAATTTTAGGGACATAAAATAGAACTCAAAACCTGGGTTTGAGTTCTGACTATTCCTTACCGGACACACTATCTTGACCTATCACCTAACAATTCTGAGCCTTCCTTCTTTGTCCCTAAAGGAAGGATGATGCTGATACTTTCCTGATTACTGATTGATTATAGGGTTATAATAAAAAATAATGTGATAATGGATATAAAAAGTGCTTGATAAACTGAAAAAAAAACCCAAACCTCTACACTTGTTAGTTACCATTGTCATTAATTAGTAATATAGAACTTTTATACCATTGACAATTACTAGGATATTTGATTATGAATTTAGCATTTGCCAAATGTTCTCCTCAGGTAGCTGACATTTAAATAAACTTGTCAAGTACCTGTGGAACTAGAGGCTTTATATTCTATCCCTTTATTTAGTCAAGCGAAGTATTTGAACTATATTATTTCTGTTCTTCTGCAGAAATACCCTAGAGACTTTTAGTTTATGACACTCTCTGTTTCTATAGAGGTTTGATATAAAAATTATCCATTTGAATAGCCTTTCTCTGACTTCTTAGAACAGAGGTGAAAGATTACACCCATGCTATTATTATGCAACATTTCTCTTGCTGGCTTTACATGATAAATTCCTCCTTGATTCTAATTTCAGGAGAAGTTTTGACTCTATCTAGATTTAATTCTTACCTATGACAGGATATGGGACTACTATTGCTCAATGTTTTTGCATTTTTGTGAGATTTACCAGAATGTTTAGAGCCAAATTTCATTGAATATACCAGAATGTTTGCCCAACCTATTAAAAAAATGTACAGGAGAATCTTTGCCTCGAAATTGTACTTAATTAAGGGGAAAATCTTAAGTTATATTGTATATTCATCAGTAAGTTGCTTTAAGTCCTTTTGGAATTGATGGGGTATAAATCTTAAATATATAAATAACTGTACTCAGGGCAAGATGTTATGTGATTCAGGTTTCCTAAGTCTTAGTGAGTGATTACATGATGGGTATTCAATTCTGTATCCCTTCAGGACAACTTGACGTAGAAAAAACTGAACACATTGTCTAGTAAGTTCCTTTACAATAATAAAGCTTTACTACCTAAAAAAAAAATCCTGTATTTCAGAAGAATATCATGTTTGAGCTTTTTCATATATTTTAATTGCTCCCACACCCACCACCACTTTAAAAAAATCACTATTTTTTGCAGGTTTGCTTCCCATATCTTCTTAGTTCCAGACAGGGTCTCTGACCTACACCTTGGCACCTCTAGCACTTTTTTTGAAATCTGGGCACTCTAGGAGACCTGTCATAGTGGGAAGCACAGCAGGACCAGGCTTGTCTTACTTGTCCTCTCAAGAGTCAACCTCTTGAGCTGCATTTCTGTGTCTCAATAATAACCTCCCAAGGGCAAATTCTTTTGAGCACTCCTGTTTTAAGTAAGTTAAAAAAGAATTTGATCTATCAAATATGCCTTGAGGTTTGTATCTTACCAAGGCAAATCTTGTCAACTTTTTAGATTCTCCTTTCTTGTGTCAAAGGATTCAAGGACCAATTAAGACCCATCTGAGAAATAAGATGCATCTTGCCTGACACTTAAAAATAATAATAAAAAAATTATAACCAAGTATTTTAAACCTAGGTAGAATTTTTATCTATTTTATTCACTAAACATTTCAGAGCAAGGTACTAGACACTTGGGATACAAAAGTATATCAGACATAGTCCCTTACCTTAAAGAGCTTACTATCTAATGACTGCCATAGCCCTTAGTACCTACTTCAATACCTGCCACATAATAAGTACCTAAACAGCGCTCTTTTCTTTTCATAAAAGAATTAGATGTTTTAGTTTGTACAAATTTTGGATTAACATAGCCATAGTATTTTATAGAAAAGGAATTGAAATCTACATCCCTATATCTATTATCTCAAAATATCTTATTAGGAGTTTAATAGTTCACTAGAATCTGCTTTCGACTTTATTTTTTAAATTTTATTTTTAAATCTTATTTATTTATTTAGAAAGAGAGTGAGAGAGAGCGAGAACAGGAAGAGGGGCAAAGGGAGAAGGAAAGAGAGAATCCCAAGCAGACTGCATGCCCAGTGTGGAGCCCTGTGTGGGGTGACGACCCTGAGATCATGACCTGAGCTGAAATCTAGAGTAAGTGACTGAGCCATTCAGTGCCCCTGCATTCAATTTTAGATTACTACCCCCACACACACCAAAAAAAAAAAAAAAAAAAATTCTACACCATCCCATTAGTACAAAGTCAGATACCCTTTTTTGTTTTTTCCCCAGGACAGGGTTGATGGGATAGAAATCATTCTGACAGTCTCTTTTACAATATGGCAGAATTTCCTCCAAAATGCTCAGTTGTTACCACGCATACTTTCTGAATGGTTCTGTCTGTATTGGTTAGGATTGGGAAGTTGGAGACAACTCTTGAGCATGATTCATTGAGAATCTGTATTACTTCCTCATTCATCCAATCATAATGGGAGGTGGTATGACCTTCAGGGTCAGGGAGGGTATGCACAAAAGAACATTGTTAAGAATGTGCAAGGTATATTTAGGAGACCAGTTTTACCTGTGTGGAAGCCTTCTTTAGAGAAATAATAAGTTAGAATCATATAGTCATGAACTTGGAAGGTAGCTCAAATATGACATAGTTTTAGAATTTGTATATTTTGGGGTTAATGTAGGGCATGAAATCAGCCATAATACCTGGCTTGCTAAAATGTAACATGGAGGCCTCTGGGGGTGAGGGAAAGTTTGGGAGAAGGGCTTGGGGCTTTGGAATGCCAGGGCCACGTGACCACTCTGCCGTTGGAATGTCATGGAGCGTTGCCTTCCAGAAGCCTTCTTAGCCCAAACAACCCCCCCCCCCCCGCCCCGTGATCTGAGAAATGTATGCATTGTCCCTTAGGCTATGTTTAGAACATGCAGATTAGCATATTTTATCTTTCCCGTAAATCCTCTCAGTTTCAGTAAGACCCCTTGTCACACCTCAGTGCTTGAGAAACAGTGATAAAGATATCCTGAAGGACCAATAAAAGTGGGAGCAAAGAAGAGCAAAAGGTCTTCGTCTCTGAATGTTGACCCCCTTGCCTTCTCCTCAACTTTCACGGCAAAGTTTGGAGTAATCTTTCATCCGTCGGTACAGGGAGTGCTGGCCATTCCCGGCATGTACAGACCTTTTTAGATTTCATGCTAAATTTTAGTAAATGTCACTAGTAGAAATAATCAGTAAAAATAGGGTATTTTCTTTCTTTTTTTTTTTTAAGATTTTATTTATTTGACAGAGAGAGAGACAACACAAGCAGGCGGGGTGAAAGAGGGAGAAGGAGGCTTCCCGCCGAGCAGGGAGCCGGATGCGGGGCTCGATCCCAGGAGGCTGGGATTATGACCTGAGCCGAAGGCAGACGCTTAACGACTGAGCCACCCAGGCACTCAGAAATAGGGTATTTTCTGTAAATGGTATAAGCATGTTCAATTAAATGAATTTAGAGAAACAAGCACTTTATTTTGGTTGCATCAGATTAGACTGCATTGTTATTATTTTGTCAGACAAAACTAAAGTTCATTGAAATAGTATCCTAAAAGCTGTAACTGATTTCTTGGTTTTGCCCCATCTGGGCACCATAATATTAACTGTAGTAGTTAGCAGTCATCCTAGTTAATTTATCCATTTCAGATATAAAGGTAACAGTAATACCTTGAGCAGTTTTGAATTCAGGACTTATGAGGACTATAAGTGAATGGATCTGTATGTTGGAATGCAATCCCTATCTTTCTGTCTGAAAACCATAAACTACGTATCTTCCTCTCTGTGTTTCATACTTATCTGTTCCTTCCCATACCAGAGCCCTAACTTTAATTTATAGAATAGTTTGATATTTCTATGTGTAATTGTTTAAAGGTTAGTTTTATTTACTACATCTTTAATTGGTTTGGTTAAGAGCATGGATTTAGGTTCATTGCCTGACTTGACCATTTACTACCCATGTGATGTTGGACTAGTTATTTAACTTCCAAGTTTCTTCCTATATGAAAACTGGGAATCCTTGTAGCACTTTGCTCATTGTGTAGTTGTGAGGAATGATGGGGGCTCAGAACATATTCAGCATTACATTAATTATTGTTATTATTATTATTATTATCTGTAAAAAATAATGAGTTTAAGCCATGGAAATGCTTTCCCAAATGCCTACCATTTGCTACTTATGATAGTGAAAATGATCTGAGCAGCCCAGGGGTTCCCTCTTTCATGGTTTCACACAGTGGCCATTGCTGAGGGTCAATATTCTCAAGCTGCCTAGAAGCTCTACTATTTGACTGAGTCATTCTATAAGATACTGGCTTGAATCTTCCTGAGGCTATACCTTTGGCTTCATATTTAGATTGTTTTCCTGAATGTGTCCTAGATTTGATCCTTGCCTAGAAGCCATTTCTTAATTTAAGCATAGGCTGTCTGGAAAGGCTGAGAAATTTTAAACTCAGCAATTCTTGCTCTGTTTTATCAGTATTTTCTTTAGCTTTTCTCTCTCTGCTTGCATTTATCTATGAACAGCAGAAGAAGGGAGGTAACACCTTCAACACTTCATCTGGAAATCTCCTTAGCTAAATCACCCAGTCATTAGGTTCATTTCCTACTTCTCATGTTATCAAATAAGACAGTGCTACTAAACTTTCTGCAATTCCATAACAAGGATCCTCTTTCCTCCAGGTGTGGGTAGTCTCTTCAATTTCCTATAAGCCCTCACCTGCAGCCTGTACAAAGTCTTCTACTTAATTGAGTCTTCAGGCTGTCATTGATTCTTTCCTCAAAGTTCTTCCAGCTTTTGCCCACTGCTCATTTTCAAAGTCACTCTCATCTTTTAAGTTTTGTAATGGTGGCACCCCATTCTTAGTGCCAAAATCTGTCTTAGTTACCTGTTGCAGATTAACAAATTACCTTAAAACTTAGTGATTCAGATAATATCATTTATTATCTCATTGAGTTTCTATGGGTCAGGCATTCAGGAACAGGTTGGCTGTTTGATTTTGGCTCAGAATCTCTCATTAGGGTGCAGTCAAGATGCCAGCCTGGGCTACAGTAATCTGAAAGCTGGACATGGCTGAAGGATCTACTTCCAGATTGGCTCAGTCATGTGATTTTTGAAGGAGGCCATAGTTCCTTAGGGCTCTCCAAAGGACTGCTTGAGTCTACTTATGACATAGCAGCTGACTGAGCCCAGAGGGAATGAGAGTAAGGCAGAAACCACGATACTTTTTATGATCTAGCATTGGTAGTAAAACATTATTTCTGCAATTTAATGGTAATACAAATCAGCCCTGTTAATTGTGGAAGGAACTAGATAAGGATGTGAAAACCAGGAGGCAAAGATCTTTGCAAGACACCTTACTTAACAAGAGGTAACCCAGAGATTAGTAATAATAGGTAGCCAAACTGTGGTGTACTGATAAACCATTTCTCTAAAAATTTAACCAAAACAAAAATACCTTGATTTGTATTATTTGCCATGGTGTAAAAACTCCCACTAGGTCCATCTTTAAGCTACCAATGGTTTAACAACAGAACCGAAAAAGCCTCAAATACTTAACAATTGACTCTCATGAGTTGGTAAGAGCCAACTCCAGGATACCATTGCTCCCAAGGCTGGAGGTTCCATCCATTCCATCCCAGGATGGTTCTGAAAGCAAGTAGGCATAAGACTGGCTCATTTAGGTGGACAAAAATGGAGGATCTGGGACAAATATATAGGGACAGAAAGCATATTAGTGCTTGTCTGAGAATGGGGGTAAGAACAGGACTGCAAATTGTGCGTGAGAGAGCTTTTTGGTGTAATGGAAATGATATAAAATGGGATTTTTTTTATTTTTCATATTTTTATTTTTTTTAAATTTTATTTTATTATGTTATCTAAGTCACCATACAATACATCATTAGTTTTTGATGTAGTGATCCATGACTCATTGTTTTCATATAACACCCAGTGCTCCACGCAGAACGTGCCCTCTTTAATACCCGTCACCGGGCTAACCCATGCCCCCACCCCCTCCCCTCTAGAACCCTCAGTTTGTTTCTCAGAGTCCATCGTCTCTCATTGTTCGTCTCCTCCTCCGATTTCCCTCCCCTCATTTTTCCCTTCCTTCTCCTAACGTCCTCCATGCTGTTCCTTATGTTCCACAAATAAGTGAAACCACGTGATGATTGACTTTCTTTGCATGACTTAGTTCACTTAGCATAATCTCCTCCAGTCCCATCCATGTGGATGTAAAAGTTGGGTATTCATCCTTTCTGATGGCTGAGTGATATTCCATCGTATCTATGGACCACATCTTCTTTATCCATTCGTCTGTTGAAGGGCATCTCGGCTCCTTCCACAGTTTGGCTATTGTGGACATTGCCGCTATGAACATTGGGGTGCATATGGCCCTTCTTTTCACTACATCTGTGTCGTTGGGGTAAATACCCAGGAGTGCAATTGCTGGGTATTTGCAAATTACACTACAGACAAAGGGCTGATTTCCAAGATCTATAAAGAACTTCTCAAATTCAACACCCAAAAAACAAATAATCAAGTAAAAAAATGGGCAGAAGACATGAACAGACACTTCTCAAAAGAAGACATACAAATGGCTAACGGACACGTGAAAAAATGTTCATCATCATTAGCCATCAGGGAAATTCAAATCAAAATCACATGGAGATACCACTTTACACCAGTGAGAATGGCAAAAATTGACAAGGCAAGAAACACCAAATGTTGGAGAGGTTGTGGAGAAAGGGGAACCCTCTTCCACTGTTGGTGGGAATGCACATTGGTACAGCCACTTTTGAAACCAGTGTGGAGGTGCCTCAAAAAATTAAAAATAAAATGGGATTTTTTTAAAAAAGATTTTATTTTTTTATTTGAGAGTGAGAGAGAGAGAGAGAGAGAGAGCATGAGCAGTCGGGGAGAGGCAGATGTAGGCTCCCAGGGAGCCCGACGCGGGGCTCCATCCCAGGACCCTGGGATCATGACCTGAGCCAAAGGCAGATGCTTAACAGACTGAGCCACCCAGGTGCCCCATAAAATGGGATTTTGACGATGGTTACACAACTTTGTAAATTCACACATGCAAAAAAATATTGTTATTTTTTTTTTAAGTGGAAGAGCTAGGCTACCATCCAGATCTAATTCTAACATACTATGCTACTATGGGGTATCAGAAAAATAGAAGCTGCTCTCTTTGCTCTTTGATATTTTAAAATGAAGGAGGCCCAAATGATCCCCACCTCCTGAAGTTTACACCCTTGTATAATCTCCTCCCCTTGAGTGTGGACAGGACCTTGTTTTACTTCTAACCAGTACAATATGACAAAGGTGATGGGATATCACTCTCATGGTTATATTATAAGACACCCTCTTACTAGCTGACCCACTATCTTCCTCCTTGCTGGCTTTGAAGAAGAAAGCTGCTATGAATTCCACAGTCACAAGGAAATGAATTCTGTCAATAACCTGAATAAGCTTGGAAGTGGATTATTCTCCAGATAAGAATGCAGCCCAGCTGACACCTTAATTATAGTTTTGTGAGACCCTAAGCAGAGGACCCAGCTAAGCTGTGCTTCAACTCCTGACCCACAGACATATGAAAGAATAAATGTGTTTTGTTTGAGCTGCTACATTTGTGATAATTTGTGATACAACACAATAGAAAAATAACAAATCCTTCTTTAAATATAGTTACACCAAAATTTATGGTTAAATTTATGTTCCATCTTTATACCATTATAATTTTATGAACACATTTTACAGTTGAGTCTCTTCTTTCTAAATTTTTTATTTTCCAGGATAAATAATTGTCTTCATTTTCTTTGATTTGTTTTCTGTTCCTGTCACTAACTCATTTCTAACCCTTCTGTATAAGAGAAACTCTATTATTAATATGATCAAACACAATGGGAAAACTGTCAACTTAATTATCGTTATTGAGAAGTTTGATTCCATTCTGATCCTCTCTCCTTGCCCCCACCCTGGAGAGCTTTTGGGTTATCATTATCTCCTGAATTCTAAAATTTTATGATGATGTGTAGTAGGAGTATTTCTACTTTATTCATTGTGTTGGGCATCCAGCAGATTCTTTCAGTAAGAAGAACATATACCAGTTTTTTATTTACTCTGTTTTTTTTTTTTTTTTTGGAAGGAGGGTAAAATTCCTCCTCTCCATTTTCTCCTTAAATGGGAAGAACCTCAAGTCCTGTTTTGGCTCTAGAACCCACCTTTCTTGCCTTCTCACGGACTTTATTCCTAGAAATACATCCAGAGGTTAAGGAGTGCAAATTAAGTTATTTATCTGCTTTCTTTGTAAGATTTCAACATTTTACGATTTGCTAAATAAATTATCACTCATCCATCTGCCTTCCAGCTTCCAAAATGTTGCTTGTTTGTGTGTGTGTGTGGTTAGTCCTTTTTAAAAGACCAGTTTACTGTCATTTCAGTGTATTTTGGGGAAGAGCAGAACATAAACTATTCATTCTAATTTCTTTAATCAGAATCTGACCTTTCTACATTTAACTATCCTGTTGTTTTCTAATAATAGTCCTATGAGGTAAGCAGGAAAGATGCCATTGTCCCTCTTTTACTGATAAAATACTTGAGAGATTGCTTAAGTGACTTGTTTGAGATTACTAAAGATGTCCTGGAATGCTCAAGTCTGGGGAGTCATATTTTTAAAAAATATTTATTTAATTAAATTAATTTATTTTTAAAAATTGTTTGTTCGTTTTACCTATAACATACTGCTTCCTAATTCTGGCCAGTAGTCTCAAAAGTTAGTAAATTTGGAGGTGGCCTTCTATTCCGGTGTTTCCTAAAATGTATACCATACCACAGTAGTTCCAGGGGAGAATCTCTGTAAAGAGAGATTCCATAATCAACCATATTTGAGAAACGCTCTATGCTAATGGATTCTCTTAATTCTATGACACCATTAATTGTAGGAAATAGTTACTTAGTTTTAATAACAGGTGGAGCTGTAAGGAAGGGTGGGAAAGAAGCATTTTAAAAACTGTATTATAAGAAATATAGAATTTGAGAAATGTAAAATGGTTTTTTAAAAAATAAATCTTAGAATTGAGCACATGCACTATATTTACTTTCCATAGTTGTCTATATATTAAAGACTTTGAAAATGGTAATAAAGAAATCTAGTAAGAGTATTTAGTTCAGTGTTTCTCAAATGACTTTACCATTAAAGCCCTTTTTCATTTAACACCTATTAATAGTCCAAGTAACTTTGAAACCTCCCTTTTTCCTTATCTCCCCCAACCACATAGTATATAATCAACCACCCCTCACAACCCCGAGGCAGCAGCTCCTTCTGCTCACGGGTCCTGTCCCTGTGCTTGAATAAACCACCATTTTGCACCCAAAAAAATAACATTCCAAATTATTTGTTTATTAATTTAATAACTATTTGTTGAGCTTTCTGCTATTTGTAGGACATTATGCTGTACACTGAATATTGGCATGATGATAGAGCAGTCCAGCGCTTCATGGAGTTGAAGTGACGTGGGTGTGTGTCTAACAGAGGTTTTAGCCTAATCTGAAAATTAGTTGTTTGCTCTGAAGAACTGAGATTCAAATTAAAACCAGAAGGAGGAGTACGAGTTAGTTTCTTGTGGGGTGGGGGGAGTGGGGAAGGGGAAGGGGGAGGTCAAAGAGCATTCCAGGAATTGGTAGTGCTATTTCAGACTCCACATGAAGAAAGCTGAGTTAGTCCAACCTCCTGCTTTTACAGACAAGGAAAGTATAGCCTAGAGAAGTTAGAATTAAAGAAAGTCAATCTTGACTGGAATCTTAGACGTCTAGTCCAATACTATGCCTGGCACACAATGTATCTTGACCACATCTTAGATAAATAGTTGTCCTCCTTCTTTGAACCAGCAGTTCTCAGAGGTTAAAGAGATACCTGAATCAATTTTTTTGCATGTTCATAAAATATTTTTTAAAATGCCAAGATAGGGTTATTTTGCATTTATATTATTTACACTAAACATATATATGTTTGGTACACACCTAAAAACACTAAGGAAACACAACATCATATAGAGATAATGCCAAAAGTTTTGACTCCAGGCTCTTAAGAATGTCAGAGTCAGACTGAATTATACTCCTAAATCCCATCCCACCTTCCCCTATGGTATAGGTTTTATAGAAAACTCACTATCTCTATCACTATCTTATAGGTTGAACTGATAATGTAGCATTCACCTATTGGGCTACCTTTAGGAGACATATAGAACAAACAAGTCCGCTTCCTCTTCCATCAAAAATCCCTTGTGTATGCACAGACATTCACTGTGGCTTCCCATTGTTGAAATAACTCCACTGTCTTTAAGTATTTCTCAGATGCCAGTTTCTAGGACCTTCATTCTTCTATTTCATCTTCTAATACCTTGGGAGACCTAGAGGTTTGCCCTCATTGGCTCTATGACATTCCTCTGTCCATACTGTGGCTTGACTTTCTGCTTATTTAAATGGAAAGTTTCTGAACCATTTCAGACCCCTTTGACTCATTTCATATTAACAGACAGGGAATTTCCCCCACTACTACTCTATCCTGTCATCACCTTCCAGTAGTGAATTCTTTCCCTGAGTGGAATGGCTTCTTTGAGCAAAACAAAATTAGGATTGCATGTTATTCTGTAATCTGGGTATTTCGATATAACATGTGTAACCCTAAATCTGTGTTTCAGCCAGTCTGACATACTCATGGGTCGCACTTATGCCAGTCACTGAGGAGGAACTAAGAATGCATGAGAGACATGTTGGGCAATTTTCTAGGACTCCTCTCAGTCTCTCTGTCTATTTTCCCCTTGAACCCATCCCCTGTTTTAGACTTGATACTGTAGTACTTTTCGCCTGACTCTGATTCAATGTTTCTTTAAGTACTTTGATTGGATATTATTTCTTTGGCTTGTTCTCTTTCCAGTGGCCCCATATAAGATATCCTTCCCCTCCTTTCGGCCTCTTGGAACATATTCCCTCCAGTGCCCTTCTTGTAAATTATACTGGCAAAGCCCATTTTGACCATTACTGAAGATAAAAATGTACATTGTGAGGACATGGGAGAACTGGTCTCTCAATTCTAGAGAGTTCTCCATCACACCTAAATTCCTGGGACATTTCTCATCTGAGACATATAATTGTTGCACAGCATAAATAAAGATCTCCATATGTGATAACCTCAGAAGGCTTCTAGAAGAAAGTTGAGGTCCAGATCTCTATCTCTGAGCTCCTTGGGAAGTATCAGAGCCCAAGAGACAACGAGCAAATTTGGTGATAATCCTTTGGAAGATTGGATAATTGTTTTTAATTATTCATTAATTTTGCCATGGCTTCCTATGAAAGTAGGCAGAGTATCTTTCCTGGGTCCATTGGATATTGGCCTAGGTCCAGTGAACTGCTTTGGATAAGTTGGTGTTAGCAGAGGTGATGCAGTTGAGGCTTCATATGTGCTTGCCTGGAGTGCTTGACCTCTTGCACTTTGGCTAACTACCATGAGAAGAACAAGCCCCAGGCAACCATGGGTCCCAGAACAAGAGACTTGAACCTGACCTGCCACTTGGAGCAGAACTGCCTCAGCCAGCTCACAAACTGGTTAGTGAGAAATGTTTATTGTTATAAGTTACTGACATTTTGGAGTTGTTTATTATGTAGCTTTATCATAGCAGAAACTTGAATGATAACATCTTCTTTTATACCACATTTAATATGAATGCCTTCAAGATAGTTGTCTTTATTACCTCCCCTTGGAAAACTTTCTATTATTACAGGTTAAATTGTGTTCCAAAAAAGACATGTTGCAGTCTTAATCTTCAGTTCCTTGAATGTGAACTTATTTGGAAATAGGGTTACAGATGTAATCAGGTTAAAATGAGGTTATACTTGGTAGGTTAGACCCTCATCCAATATAACTGGTGTCCTTATAAGAAGGAAAAGCAGAAATGCAGATGGAGAAACATGAAGAAATCACTATATGATGACAGAGGCAGAGATTGAAGTGATGCCTCTACAAGCCAAGGGATGCTAAGGATTGGCAGCCACCATTACAAGCTAGGAAAAGGCAAAGGATTCTATTAGGGTCTCAGAGGGAGCAGAGCTCTGCTGACACCTTGATTTCAGATGTCTAGCATCCAGAACTGTAAAAATATACCCAGTTTTTGATACATTGTTATAACACAGTTTTCCTAAGGCCCCTGAACCGCAAAGTTTTTCTCTCTTTGTAAAATACCTCATTTGTACCACTGGTAGTGCCTTTATCATGTTCTACCTGTTATCAGAGTTACTTTTGTCTCTTATACTAGGCTGCACATGCCTGAGACTTTGTACATTTTCCATGATAATTAAATGAGCTAATTTATCTGAGAAGGTTCTGCGAACTGCTGAATTGCGATACAAATATTGGGTTGTTTTATGTTTATTAATTTGAACTTTGTCACATTCCATCATTTGCTCAGTACATATTTCTCAAGTGCCTACTACTGAGTGCCAAGCATGGCTCCAGGTGAAGTGGATACCATGCATGGGGTTTATAAACAAAGTAAATTCATCATGTAGGATTAAACAAAGTTCTGTGATGGAGAATAATTGGGGACATCTACTGTAGAGAGTTACGACAGTCTTCTCTGATGAGGTGATATTTAATTTGAGACCTGAATGATAAAAGCATGTCATCAGTGTGAAGAGGCAGGAAAAAATTATTCCAGGCAAAAGAAACAGCAAACTCTAAACCCCTGTTTGAAGAAAGAGTATGACCCAATCCTAGAGACAGACTGAAGGCAAAGGAAACTGGACCAAAGTGAAGTCAGTTCAGGTCACTTTGTTGATGTTTGAGAGGGAGGTAGAGGCCCGATCTTCCAGGATCCTGCAGGCTATGGTCAAGAGTATGGATTTTTATTCTAAATGCAATAAGGGAACTACTGGAGGATTTTATGTAAAGGGGTAAGATGGAACATAAAAAAAAATTCATTTGCCTTCTATTATGAAGTAGGTGGTGGTTGGTGGAAGGAAGAACAGGAAGAGAGTAATTAGGAAGGAGGCTGTGATAGTTATCTGGGTGAGAGGTGGATGATAGCATGGATTAAGGTAACATCAATGATAATTTCAGTAGCTTGGATTAGGATAGATAGGTTATGTGCTTTCTTATCTGTGTGTTGGTACCTTTTACTGAAATGCAGAAGATAGGTTTTGGGGGAAAGTTAGGAGTTCACAAAAAATTTCCCTCAATGTTTCTCTCCCAAATGTCAACTTTGGGTCCTAACATAAGGGATAGAGTTGGGACAGAAATTCTGACCCAATGGATATGGAATTAGGTGTCAACTGGACCTTATGTTTTGGAACAGGGTTTGGCAAACTTTTCCTTAAAGGAATAGATAGTAAATATTTTAGTTTTGCAAAACCAGAAGTGCAATATTGAATACAATGTAGATACTTAGAATAATTTAAAATGTAATCATCTAAAAATATAAAATCCATTTTTAGGTTGGAGGGCCATAAATAAAACAGGAAAGTAGCTGGATTTGGTCTGTGTAAGGTAGTTTGTTGACTCCTGGTCTAGACCAGCAGTTGACACACTACTGTTCATGGACCAAAGCTAGCCAACCACTTGTTTTAGTAAATAAAATTCTTATTTACACAGCTTTATGCCTATTTGTTACATATTGTCTATCCCATGATAAAGACAGTGTTGGGTAGTTGCAACAAAGACCGTATTTCCTATTTTGTTTGGGATGTCATAACAAAATACCATAGATTAGATGGCTTAAACAACAGAAATTTATTTTCTCATTGCCCTGTAGATTGGAAATCTAAGATCAAAGTGTCAGTATGGATGGGTTCTGGCAAGGACTCCCTTTCTGGCTTGTAGATAGCTTCCATCTTGCTGTATGCTCACATGGCCTTTTCTCAATGTCTGTATAGAAGGAGAAGAGAAATCGAGCTTTCAGGAGTTTCGTCTTATAAGGGTACTAATCTTGTCATGAGGGCCCTACCCTCATGACCTCATCTAAACCTAACTACCTCCCAAATTCCCCACCTCTAAATATCATCATATTGGCTATCTAACCAAGGCTTCAACATATGAATTTGTGGGTGGGGGTATAGTTCACTCAAAGCACTTTATGTCCCACAAGCCTAGAAGATTTATTATCTGACCTTTCAGAGAAAGCATTTGCCATCTCTGGTCTAGATAAGAGTGCTTGAGCTCCCTTCTTCCATCATGTAGAAAGTCTATTATCTTCTGTATGTTCTCTGCAAACCCCCAGGGGGCTTATCTTCTTATGACCCTCCCTGGATCTGAGTCCTTGTACTTACAGATGGATTATTTGACCATCCCATACATGGTCTACCTGTTCAGCACTGTTTTCACAAAGGGAAAATTCTACTCTACTCTGTGATGTCCATAACCATTAAAACAAAATGTAAGTTAATCCAGAGTATAAGTAGCTGCCTTAGGTACTATTCCTTATACAACAAAAATATTAAACATTTTTTTCCTCCTTAGTAAAAGGATAAAAATTGGAAACAAAAAACAAAATGCAAGTTAACAAGCATTGTTATAGAACTTTGTGGGACAGTTAGGCTTTGAGGACATGGAGGGGACTTACACTACAAAATAAAAAGAACTTGAAATCCTTATTGGACATTCTCACATTTCTCTTCTTTAAAATGTCCCCTTACCACATTGGCTAATGTAGATGCCAATCACTCACCAAGATAGTCTACTCTCTTCATTCTTCTCTCTTCTCCTTTTCCTTCTTTGCTTTCTCCTATGCCCCAAATTCCAGTTTCTTCCTTTTGTTGAGTGGTTGAGTTACTTTAAAAAAATTTCTTTCTGCCATTCTGTGATAGGTTTCATCTTTTACTCCCAAGAGACATATCAAGATTTCTTTTTCTTGGCTATTGTAAATAATGTTGTAATAAATGTTAGCTATTAGAATTTTTTAAAGATTTTTTTCTTAAATGAAAACTGCTTCCTTCTAAAGGAGAATTCTGTTTCTAACCCTAAGATAATAATTTCTTTTTATCTCAACACAAAAATATCATGGGGGTTGAACAGCCATCCTCTGTACAGGTACCTGCTATGCCATCTTGCCTCAGTTATGGCAGTTCTATAACGGGAGAAATTGTTGGTTCACTATTATGTGTCACACAGTATGCTAGATATGTGACTTATAGTATAATACCTCATTTAACACTTACCCAACTCTGTTAGGTAAATCCTTGTTTCCGCATTCTGCAGATGAGAAAATTGTGGTTCAGGTGTCTTTGTGTCCAAAGCCACACCTTTAATAAATGGGATTTGAACCCATCTTTCTGTGCTAATTTTCAAGCTGTTTTCACTACACCACACAGTTTTGAATCTGGCCAATCTTATGGAATACCAGATATAAACAGAGAAAATGTATCATTTTCTGGGGAGTAAGAAAATGAAGAAATATTAGTTGGTATTTTTAGATACTTTCAAATGTTGGGCCAGATTGTGGAATGGGGAAATGACAAATATCATATTTCTCTTCCAAAAAGGACAATAAACCACGTAAATAGTTCTCCTTAGGTTAGTATACGAAGCAGGTGTGGGGGAAAATATGAGAAACAACCTTGTGGGCTCCAGTGAGGAAACACTTCAAAAAATATCATTTGATTAAGAGACAGCCCGCATGATTCAATGAGGGGGTGGAGGTATTGCCTTGGAAAAGCATCAGATAAAGAAATACTAAATGCCTGTAGAAGTGTCGTGGGTATGGGGGCTAAAAACAGCTTGTGGAATGGCAAACTTTCTGAAAAACATGGCAACAGCAAGTGTCCGTAAATGGCAACTTCACTCTCTGTGGATGAGTGGGAAACAGCAGAGGATAATTTTTAGATTGCTTGTTTTTTACGTTAGTGGAGTGAAGTGATGCCATTGGAAATATTAAGAAGGATGAAAATGTGTTGGTGACGAAAGAACACTTATGAAAATAGAATAGCACTAGGACGTGGTAACCTGATGTAGATCATTCGATGACTAAATAAAGAATTTTGTTGATACTTGGAAACTAGTGCTGTTAGCCAATTAACCAGAATAGAATCCCTTTCATCAGCAGCACATAGATGTAAAACAGTGTTCTCCACAAGAGGCCTTTTTGAGTTTACTTCATTATCTTCAGGTAACAGAACACCTCATTTACTTGAATGCTTGAAGAATGGGGGGACTCTGAGCAATTATATTTTCTGACGATGTGTTTATCTGGTTTCACAGATGTCCAGATTTCCTTTCTGTCTCAGTCTAATGGAGGATTGAAAATCTAGCTAGGCTTCAAGATTTCTATGGATTAATAAAGACTCCTTCCATTCAGTAGATTTTTGTTGATAAATTACAACATACCAGGTTTTATGGTGGGTGTGGTTGACTTAAAGATGGGAAACCTGCCCTTGTAGCATTCAAGGAAAATAAAACTAGCCATTGAAACTGAAAGATATTGGGATGACAATAGGTTAAAATCAACATATTCTTGAAGCTAACTTAAGAACCTTAAGACAATATCTTCTGTGATCATCAGATGGAGAAGACTCCATCTTCTAAATATGAAAGCAAAATATGTCAGATGGAAGACTATAGTTAGTTAGATTCAGGCTGGTTAAGCTTTGTGTATATTAAAATATAATGAAGATAGTATTGAATTCAAGTTCAATTTTATTATTTCTTGGGTTAATTTTTAAATTATTATTATTATTTGCTTGGTTCTAATGATAAGAACATATTATCTTGGATTATTAGGATAGAATAAAATATTTCTACTATTTTAAAAAAAATATTTATTTATTAGAGAGAGAGAGAGAGAAAGCATGAGAGGGGGAAGGGTCGGTAGGAGAAGCAGACTCTGCTGAGTGGGGAGCCTGACTGGGGCTCAATTCCAGGACTCTTAGATTATGACCTGAGCCGAAGGCAGATGCTTAACCGACTAAGCCATCCAGGCACCCCTTTACCATTTTTTGATAAGAAAAAAACACAATCCTTTAGGAAAGAAAATGGGCCAGGGAAACGTTTTGAGAGCTGGGCATATTCTGGGTAAGAAAAGTTTTTAGGAATTTGAGATTACTATTTGAGAAACATTGAAAAAGTTTTATTTTCTCAGGAGAGCATGGAAACAGTAGATAATATATATTGTGTTTGCATCATACCAAGTGATTTCTTTATATTATAAGCACTGGAATCGGGACTTTTAAATTCTGTTTTATTAATGGGGCATATTAGATGAATACTGTTTAGCACACCATAGTTTCAAAGGACTCTAGTCTCCCACCCCGCCTTTAAATTCCTGAATAGAGCAAGGTTAAAAACTTAGAGAAAACTATTTTTTTTTCTTTCCTCCCTCTTAATACTCTCTGCATTAATTCTCTTTCCTTGGAGTCTCCTTCTCTAAGTCAAATACCTATGCTTTGGGCCTCTCTTTTCCTTTTGTTTTACAAAATCTCCATTCAGCTAATTTTTTTATTGGTATGGATTTAAAAAAATAAACCCTAGGTTATAATAAAGTAATTATAGCAGTTTACTCTGTGTGAGACATCAAAAAACCATTCACACCTAAATAATGCACTTAGACCAAATGAATAGGGCCCTTTGTAAAATTTTACTACCAGCTTCTATTGAATAAGTGCTCATTGAATGCCAACTGCAGTGTGGAAAATGCTCTGTAAAGCACTGGATGGGACTGGGAAGCAAGATACTAAAATGGGTAAAACACAGGTCCCAGAATGGAGTTAAGATGGGGACTAAAATATATGATGCATGGCTAGAATACGATGTTGAATAAGATAAATGCTATAAGGGAAGATCTAAAAATTCAATTGGTATTCAAAAGCAGAAGAAATCATATCTAATTGAAGGGATATTGAGGCATGACCTTGTGGAGAAGATCATACAAGTTGAGTTTCATGAATGACTAATATTTTAATAGATGAAAAGTAGGTAAAGTATTCAGATGTCAAGAACATCATGAATACAACTATGGCATCAAAAACCTTCAGGGTATGTCTGGGGGAATGGTTTATGGTTCAGTTTGGCCAAAGAGGTGGGTTTTCAAACTTTGGTTAGTAGTGAAATTCCTTTTTTTTCCTTCTCCAAATGAAATGTTAAGCTGAATTCCAAAATATAACATAAAATAACCAAGCTGCTCTAGTTAAAGCATATGTGTGTGTGAGAGAGAGAGAGAGAGACAGAGAGAGACAGAGAGAGGTAGTGAGCACAACCAGAAGGAGTATATTAGTGTCCTCGGGCTGCCATAACAAATTATCACAAACTCAGTGGCTTAACACAACAGAAATGCATCCTCCCACAGTTCTGGAGGCTTAAAGTATGAAATCAAGGTGTTGGCAGGGCCATGCTCCCTTTGAAAGCTATAGGGAAGAATCCTTTCTTGTCTCTTGCTAGCTTCTGGTGGTTATTGGCAATCCTTGGTACTCCTTGGTGTGTCGCGGTATAACTCCAATCTCTGATTCTGTCTTCATGTGGCCTTCTCCTTTGTGTCTCTATCTCTGTATTTCTGCACCCAAATCTCCATTTCCTCTTCTTATTAGGATACCTGTCATATTGGATTTAGGGCTCACCCTAATTCAGTATACTCATCCTAACAAATTACATCTAGAAAGACCCTACTTACGTTCATAGGTACCTGGGGTTAGGACTTTATCTTATCTTCTTGGGAGACACAATTTAACACATAACAGGGAACTTTCTTAATATTCTGAGTTTCCCTTGCTACAATGACTTCTCTCTCCTAAAATGACCCCTGAAACATTTTAATTGAACCTGAGGATTGCTCACTGGGGACACTGAGAACCACTGGGCCCTGAGGGAACCATGTTTCCTCATCACCTGATCAGTAGAATCACCTAAAATACTTTTTACATACAAAGTCCTTGATCTCCACCTCAATCTGCTGAATCAGAATCTTAGAGTCTGTGTTTCTATGAAGCATTCCAGGGAAGCCTTGTGATTGATTAGCCAAATTCATAATAAACATTGAGTTGGAGCAGAGGGACATTTTGGAAAATAGACTGAAAAGACAGATTATGGAGAAACTTGATACCAGTCCAAGGAACAGTAATTTCAAAGAGAGTTTATGGTGACTTCTTCCCGGAGCTCATTTTTAACAATACATATGGGAATACACAGGACAATTCCCAAGAGTGAGTTCCTAGGGGTTTCTTCTTGCCAGGGAAGTAGCTCTAGTGCTTTTGAGTTCTAAAAGCCCAGTCTGGAGTTCATATGGTTCCCCATCTTCTGGGAGAGCTCCTGAGCACAGTGGTGGGAGCATCCTGTGTCTGAGGGGTGACCTGCAGGGCTCTTGGGCCAGGCAGCCCTCATTTTGCTGGCTGAGGAAGAAGTGCCTCTGCAGCAGTTGCCTTGTGTTTCCTCATTAGGGTTGCTTCCACCTTGAGCACATGTGTGGGAGCGACTAAGGGAAGTCAGCATAGGAAGAGAACTGCCGGGGCCTAATGGGCGGATGGGCCGCAGGGGAGGGAAGGCATGCTGTTGGTGACTCAGAGTCAGCAAGAGGTGGATGTCACCAGCAGGAAGTTGGAGTCAGGAGGCACTGCTGGGTACTTTTCCATCCTCCCCCCATTTGATCCCATGGTCCAGGATGCCAAACTGCACAGGCCAAACTCAGCCTGTTTCCTAGAGCTGCACAAACTGTTTGGACTGACTTGAGCTGGTCAAAATAAAACAACTGAAGAACCTGTCAGAATCTGGTGAATAATGTACAGCCCTGCTTGAGCAGATGGTTGTTTTGACTGATGATTAGACCAGGTGTTTGTGACCAACAATCTCCTACTATTTCTCACCATAAATAATACTCGACCTCAATCAGGAAGAAAAGAAATAAGAATTTTTGCTGGGTGTTCTTTAAAAAATATAAGTTGTGCCATTGAAACCTTGTAACAAATCTTGGAGGCAGTTGTCCCATTTTATAGATGAGGATGCAGAGGCTGGGGAACTTTTGCCCTCTCCCCTGCTGTCAGTGAGGTGCAGAGCTATAATTCATCTCTGACTCTATCTGGCTCCAAAGCCCATACATTCTCAACTAGTCCAGGCTCCTTTCTCTATCAAATGTTTGCCTGTGCTGGTTCTGCTGCACATTCTCCTGTGCTCATCTCGGCTCAAGTTTTTATTTCTCTCATTTACAATGGCCTCTTCTCTACCTCCCCATATTTTACCCCTTTTTTCAGAACTCTATGCTATAAGAAAGCAAACATGAAAAGTCTGGATTCAGACCAAATTCCATTGCCACCCTGGCTGTGTGAATTGAGGATGTGCTTAATTTCTGAGTCTTCCTTATTCATATGGAGGTAATGGCTGAAATTACTTATAAGTTACAGTTATGAGTACCCTGTAAAAGAATACTTGAAAAGTGCTTCACATTATAGGAATGCATATATAATTACTCAAATCAAATTCTTTCTTGAAAGTTCCTTCTCCATTTCTGGCCTCTTTGACATCCAATTCCTTTTGTACTAGCTGTCTGTTTGACAGTGTATAGTAACTATACAATTGCTTGCTATTTGTTTCATGTCTGTTAGCTTTGTATTCCAGAAGAGGATTTAAAGTACTTGTGGGCATTAGTCATTGCTTATATTTGTTTTTTCCTACATCTTTTGCTGGACACTCACTTAGATGCTCAATAACTACAGACTGAGGGTCTTTTATCAAAGTCAAAACAATCAGACTGTTTTCTACATGTACACCCAAACTCTAACTAGGAGATTGCTGTTAATTTCATATCAACTCATATATTAAAAAGTTGGCTGCTTCTCCCACATCCCTTTTTTTTTCCAATCCCATTCCATCTTTCTTTTTTTTTCTCCTTTCCATCAGCATTTCTTGAATAACTTCTTAATTATTAATACTGGGAAAACTGCTGTGTTGGATACTGTCAATCATCTATAAGGGATGGATAGAAAGAGCAATGGTACCCAGAGGCTTGAACACACAACCAGCCACTTCCCACAATCACAGCTAATTTTACAAGTTCCCAGGAAAGATATGGGACAAAGAAAGGAACCAGATGAAATCACACAACTACTTTTTGTCTGTTTTTGCCTTAAATTACTTGGCTATACCCCTAGCTCACCTGTAATGTTCATAGTTGCAGGGAATTCTTTGTACTAGACCAGGTTCCCAAAGCATAGTCCTTAGATCACTTCCATAAGAATCACAACCAGGAAGATACTTCAAATTATGTTAATCACATCAGTTCCAAAGGAATGCCATGATGGAAACATCCCCAAGATGCCACAAAAAGGCCAATATGCCTAGGAGGAAAAAAAAATGCCCTGGAAAAAAATCTGTTTTTTTTTTAATAGTTTATCTACTGTACATTCGTTTTATTTTTAATCAAAGTAATACATATTTTAATGCATATTTTAAGATCCAAAGAGCATATCTTTGAATATACATGTACATACACATATATATCTTTGAATATATATATATGAAACACATATACCTTTATATATTCATATATCTCTCTTTATATCTATTCTATATATAATGTGTGTGTATGTGTGTATATATAGAACCAGCAATGCTTTGTCCTCTACTTTTCAACTTTTTGAGGAACCTCCATACTGTTTTCCAGAGTGGCTGCACCAGCTTGCATTCCTACCAACAGTGTGGGAGGATTCCCCTTTCTCCACATCCTCGCCAACATCTTTTATTTCCTGACTTGTTAATTTTAGCCGTTCTGACTGGTGTGAGGTGGTATCTCATTGAGGTTTTGATTTGGATTTCCCTGATGCCGAGCAATGTGGAGCACTTTTTCATGTGTCTGTTGGCCATTTGCCTGTCTTCTTTGGAAAAATGTCTGTTCATGTCTTCTGCCCATTTCTTGATTGGATCATTTGTTCTTTGGGTGTTGAGTTTGATATGTTCTTTATAGATTTTGGATACTAGCCCTTTATCTGATATGTCATTTGCAAATATCTTCTCCCATTCTGTCAGTTGTCTTTTGGTTTTGTGGACTGTTTCTTTTGCTGTGAAAAAGCTTTTTATCTTGATGAAGTCCCAAGAGTTCATTTTTGCCTTTGCTTCCCTTGCCTTTGGTGATGTTCCTAGGAAGAAGTTGCTGTGGCTGAGGTCGAAGAGGTTGCTGCCTGTGTTCTCCTCAAGGATTTTGATGGACTCCTGTCTCACCTTGAGGTCTTTCATCCATTTTGAGTCTATTTTTGTGTGTGGTGTAAAGAAATGGTCCAGTTTCATTCTTCTGCATGTAGCTGTCCAATTTTCCCAACACCATTTGTTGAAGAGACTGTCTTTTTTCCATTGGACATTCTTTCCTGCTTTGTTGAAGATTAGTTGACCACAGTATCGAGGGCCCATTTCTGGGCTCTCTATTCTGTTCCATTGATCTATGTGTCTTTTTTTTGTGCCAGTACCATACTGTCTTGATGATGACAGCTTTGTAATAGAGCTTGAAGTCCGGAATTGTGATGCCACCAGCTTTGCTTTTCTTTTTCAAAATTCCTCTGGCTATTCGGGGTCTTTTCGGGTTCCATACATTTTTTTTTTTATTAGGTAAATAATTTAATGATGATAGAACAGAATTGCTTTAAACACATGATTTGAAGTTACTGTTTTTGTCTGGAGTACAGAGCTGAAATGGTACCAATAGTGTCCAAATACCAAACAACGAATTAAGCAAATAGAATGAAAAAAAGTTCCCCCTGTTTTAGGTTTTATTCCCTACTCCTACTTTTACTTGCCTCAGACTGTGCTATTGCAGATAGTTAATTCTTTAAAGGACAATGTATGAGAAGGTCCACTGCCGATGGCCCTAACCTGGCTGGGCTCAAAGATTCTGAAGTAGTTCACTTCCTGCTGGAAGCTGGCCCCCATTTTTTTTTTCCTGGAGTAAAAATAGTATTTACATGACACGCAGTTATATGAGGATTAAAAATAAAAAAGGCACAGTGAAGAAAGGAGCTGGCAGTCAGGAGGGGCCTCAGTGCTGGCTTGTGGCGAGACCCAGGATGTTCACCTTCAGGAATGACTCCATCTCTTTCCCGGATATGCCCTCCATGCATTCCAGGTCCTCTACCTGGCTAAAGGGGCTGTGGAGCTCCCTGCAGCTCATGATGTGCTGGGCCTTCTTTTGGCCAATACGCTTCAGACTATGCAGATCGCAGGCAGAGCCTTTGTTCAGCAGATCTAGTATTTTTTGGTGCCCGTGGGCCAGTAGCTCCATTTCTTTGAAAAAGTTGATGGTATTTTGATAGGGATTGCACTGAATGTGTAGATTGCTCTAGGTAGCATTGACATCTTCACAATATTTGTTCTTCCAGTCCATGAGCATGGAATGTTTTTCCATTTCTTTGTGTCTTCCTCAATTTCTTTCATGAGTATTTTATAGTTTTCTGAGTACAGATCCTTTGCCTCTTTGGTTAGATTTATTCCTAGGTATCTTATTGTTTTGGGTGCAATTGTAAATGGGATTGACTCCTTAACTTCTCTTTCTTCTGTCTTGTTGTTGTATAGAAATGCCACTGATTTCTGTGCATTGATTTTATATCTTACCAATTTCCTGAATTCCTGTATGAGTTCTAGCAGTTTTGGGGTGGAGTCTTTTGGGTTTTCCACATAAAGTATCATCTCATCTGCAAAGAGTGAGAGTTTGACTTCTTCTTTGCCAATTTGGATGCCTTTGATTTCTTTTTGTTGTCTGATTGCTGTGGCTAGGACTTCTAATATTATGTTGAATAGCAGTGGTGATAGTGGACATCCCTGCCGCATTCCTGAACTTAGGGGGAAAGCTCTCAGTTTCTCCCCATTGAGAATGATATTCGCTGTAGGTTTTTCATAGATGGCTTTTATGATATTGAGGTATGTACCCTCTATGCCTAAATTCTGAAGAGTTTTAATCAAGAAAGGATGCTGTACTTTGTCAAATGCTTTTTCTGCATCTATTGAGAGGATCATATGATTCTTGTTCTTTCTTTTATTAATGTATTGTATCACATTGATTGGTTGTGGATGTTGAACCAACCTTGCAGCCCAGGAATAAATCCCACTTGGTCATGGTGAATAATCCTTTTAATGTACTGTTGGATCCTACTGGCTAGTATTTTGGTGAGAATTTTTGAATCCATGTTCATCAAGGATATTGATCTGTAATTCTCCTTTTTGATGGGGTCTTTGGTTTTGGGATCAAGGTAATGCTGGCCTCATAAAATGAGCTCGGAAGTTTTGCTTCCATTTCTATTTTTTGGAACAGTTTCAGGAGAATAGGTATTAATTCTTCTTTAAATGTTTGGTAGAATTCCCCTGGGAAGCCATTTGGCCCTGGGCTTTTGTTTGTTGGGAGATTTTTGATCACTGCTTCAATTTCCTTAGTGGTTATGGGTCTGTTCAGGTTTTCTATTCCTTCCTGGTTCAGTTTTGGTAGTTGATACATCTCTAGGAATGCATCCATTTCTTCCACATTATCTAATTTGCTGGCATAGAGTTGCTCATGTTCTTATAATTGTTTGTATTTCTCTGATGTTGGTTGTGATCTCTCCTCTTTTATTCATGATTTTATTTATTTGGGTCCTTTCTCTTTTCTTTCTGATAAGTCTGGCCAGGGGTTTTGGGTTCTTTCAAAGAACCAGCTCCTAGTATTGTTGATCTGTTCTACTGTTCTTTTGGTTTCTATTTCATTCATTTCAGCTCTGATCTTTATTATTTCTCTTCTCCTGCTGGGTTTAGGCTTTATTTGCTGTTCTTTCTTCAGCTCCTTTAGATGTACGGTTAGGTTGTGTATTTGAAAACTTTCTTGTTTCTTGAGAAAGGCTTGTATTGCTATAAGCTTTCCTCTCAGGACTGCCTTTGCTGCATCCCAAAGATTTTGAGCAGTTGTGTTTTCATTTTCATTGATTTCCATGAATTTTTTAAATTCTTCTTTAATTTCCTGGTTGACCCATTCATTCTTTAGTAGGATGCTCTTTAGCCCCCATATATTTGAGTTCTTTCTAATTTTCCTCTTGTGATTGAGTTCTAGTTTCAAAGCATTGTGGTCTAAAAATATGCAGGGAGTGATCCCAATCTTTTGGTAGCGGTTGAGACCTGATTTTTGACCTAGGATGTGATCAATTCTGAAGAATGTTCCATGGGCACTAGAGAAGAATGTGTATTCCATTGCTTTCGTCTGGAATGTTCTGAATATGTCTGTGAAGTCCATTTGATCCAGTGTGTCATTTAAGGTCTTTATTTCCTTGTTGATCTTTGGCTTAGATGAACTGTCCATTTCAGTGAGGGGGCTGTTAAAGTCCCTCACTATTATTGTATTGTTGTCGATGTGTTTCTTTGCTTTTGTCATTAATTGGCTTATATAATTGGCTGCTCTCATGTTACGGGCATAGATATTTACAATTGTTACATCTTCTTGTTGGATAGACCTGTTAAGTAGGGTATAGTGTCCTTCCTCATCTCTTATTATAGTCTTTGGTTTAAAATCTAATTTGTCTGATATAAGGATTGCCGCCCCAGCTTTCTTTTGGTGTCCATTAGCATGGTAAATGGTTTTCCACCCCCTCACTTTCAATCTAGGGGCATTTTTGGGTCTAAAATGAGTCTCTTGCAGACAGCATATCAATGGGTCTTGTTTTTTTATCCAATCTGATAGCCTGTGTCTTTTGATTGGGGCATTTAGCCCATTGACATTCAGGGTAACTATTGAAAGATATGAATTTAGTGCCATTGTATTGCCTGTAAGATGACTGTTACTGTATATTGTCTGTGTTCCTTTCTGGTCTATGTTACTTTTAGACTCTCTCTTTGCTTAGAGGACCCCTTTCAATATTTCTTCTAGGGCTGGTTTGGTGTTTGCAAATTCCTTTAGTTTTTGTTTGTCCTGGAAGCTTTTTATCTCTCCTTCTATTTTCAATGACAGCCTAGCTGGATATAGTATTCTTGGCTGCATATTTTTCTCATTTAGTGCTCTAAATATATCATGCCAGTCCTTTCTGGCCTGCCAGGTCTCTGTGGATAGGTCTGCTGCCAATCGAATTTTTCTACCATTGTAGTTTACAGACCTCTTGTCCCGAGCTGCTTTCGTGATTTTCTCTTTGTCTGTGAGATTGTAAGTTTTACTATTAGATGTTAGGGTGTTAACCTATTTTTATTGATTTTGAGTGGGGTTCTCTGTGCCTCCAGGATTTTGATGCCTGTTTAACTCCCCAAATTAGGGAAGTTCTCTGCTATAATTTATTCTGATATACTTTCTGCCTCTCTCTGTCTTTCGTCTTCTTCTTCTGGGATCCCAATTATTCTAATATTGTTTCGTCTTATGGTATCACTTATCTCTCAAACTCTGCCCTCAGGATCCAGTAGTTGTTTATCTCTCTTTTTCTCAGCTTCTTTATTCTCCACATTTGGTCTACTATATCACTAATTCTCCCTTCTCTCTCATTTATCCTAGCTGTTAGAGCCACCATTTTTTCTTCATTAAATGTTTTTATTGTTACCCTAATCACCATACATTACATCATTAGTTTTTGATGTAGTGTTCCATGATTCATTGTTTATGCATAACACCCAGTGCTCCACACAGAACTTGCCCTCTTTAATACCCATTATAGGCTAACACATCCCCCCACCCCCCTCCCCTCTAGAAACCTCAGTTTGTTTTTCAGAGCCCATCATCTCTCATGGTTCATCTCCCCTCCGATTTACTTCCCTTCATTCTTCCTCTCCTGCTATCTTCTTCTTCTTTTTTTTTTTCTTAACACACATTGCATTATTTGTTTCAGAGGTACAGATCTGTGATTCAACAGTCTTGCACAATTCACAGCGTTCACCATAGCACATACCCTCCCCAGTGTCTATCACCCAGCCACCCGATCCCTCCCACCCCCCCACCATCCAGCAACTCTCAGTTTGTTTCCTGAGATTAAGAATTCCTCATATCAGTGAGGTCATATGATACCTGTCTTTCTCTGATTGACTTATTTCACTCAGCATAATACCCCCCAGTTCCATCCATGCTGTTGCAAATGGCAAGATCTCATTCCTTTTGTTGGCTGCATAATATTTCATTGTGTATATATACCACATCTTCTTTATCCAATCATCTGTCGATGGACATCTTGGCTCTTTCCACAGTTTGGCTATTGTGGAAATTGCTTCTATAAACACTGGGGTGCACGTACCCTTTCGGATGCCTATATGTGTATCTTTGTGGTAAATACCCAGTACTGCAATTGCTGGATCGTATGGTAGCTCTATTTTGAACTGTTTGAGGAACCTCCATACTGTTTTCCAGAGTGGGTGCACCAGCTTGCATTCCCACCAACAGTGTAGGAGGGTTCCCCTTTCTCCGCATCCTCGCCAACATCTGTCGTTTCCTGACTTGTTAATTTTAGCCATTCTGACTGGTGTGAGGTGGTATCTCATTGAGGTTTTGATTTGGATTTCCATGATGCTGAGCAATGTTGAGCACTTTTAAATGTGTCTGTTGGCCATTTGGATGTCTTCTTTGGAAAACTGTCTGTTCATGTCTTCTGCCCATTTCTTGATTGGATTATTTGTTCTTTGGGTGTTGAGTTTGATAAAGTTGTTTATAGATTTTGGATACTAGCCCTTTATCTGATATGTCATTTGCAAATATTTTCTCCCATTCTGTCGGTTGTCTTTTGGTTTTGTGGACTGTTTCTTTTGCTGTGCAAAAGCTTTTTATCTTGATGAAATCCCAAGAGTTCATTTTTGCCCTTGCTTCCCTTGCCTTTGGCGATGTTTCTAGGAAGAAGTTGCTGCAGCTGAGTTCAAAGAGGTTGCTGCCTGTGTTCTCATTTAGGATTTTGATGGACTCCTGTCTCAAATTTAGGTCTTTCAATCATTTGGAGTCTACTTTTGTGTGTGGTGTAAGGAAATGGTCCAGTTTCATTCTTCTGCCTGTGGCTGTACAATTTTCCCAACACCATTTGTTGAAGAGACTGTCTTTTTTCCATTGGACATTCTTTCCTGCTTTGTTGAAGATGAGTTGACCATATAGTTGAAGGTCCATTTCTGGGCTCTCTATTCTGTTCCATTGATCTGTGTCTGTTTTTGTGCCAGTACCATACTGTCTTGATGATGAGAGCTTTGTAATAGAGCTGGAAGTCCGGAATTGTGATTCCACCAGCTTTGCTTTGCTTTTCGACATTCCTCTGGCTATTCGGGGTCTTTTCTGGTTCCATACAAATTTTAGCATTATTTCTTCCATTTCTTTGAAGAAAGTGGATGGTATTTTGATGGGGATTGCACTGAATGTGTAGATTCCTCTAGGTAGCATTGACATCTTCACAATGTTTGTTCTTCCTATCCATGAGCATGGAAGTTTTTCCATTTCTTTGTGTCTTCCTCAATTTCTTTCATGACTATTTTATAGTTTTCTGAGTACAGATCCTTTGCCTCCTTGGTTAGATTTATTCCTAGGTATCTTATCATTTTGGGTGCAATTGTAAATGGGATCGACTCCTTAATTTGTCTCTCTTCTTTCTTGTTGGTGTAAAGGAATGCCACTGATTTCTGTGCATTGATTTTATATTCTGCCACCTTACTGAATTCCTGTATGAGTTCTAGCAGTTTTGGGGTGGAGTCTTCTGGGTTATCCATATAAAGTATCATATCATCTGCAAAGAGTGAGAGTTTGATTTCCTCTTTGCTGATTTGGATGCCTTTGATTTCTTTTTATTGTCTGATTGCTATGGCTAGGACTTCTAATACTATGTTGTATAGCAGTGGTGATAGTGGACATCTCTGCCGCGTTCCTGACCTTAGGTGGAAAGCTCTCGGTTTTTCCCCATTGAGAATGATATTCGCTGTAGGTTTTTCATAGATGGCTTTTATGATATTGAGATATGTACTCTCTATCCCTATACTCTGAAGAGTTTTGATCAAGAAAGGATGCTCTACTTTGTCAAATGCTTTTTCTGCATCTATTGAGAGGATCATATGATTCTTGTTCTTTCATTAATATATTGTATCACGTTGATTGATTTGCGGAATTTGAACCAACCTTGCAGCCCAGGGATAAATCCCACTTGGTCATGGTGAATAATCCTTTTAAAGTACTGTTGGATCCTATTGGCTAGTATTTTGGTGAGAATTTTTGCATCCATGTTCATCAAGGATATTGGTCTGTAATTCTCCTTTTTGATGGGGTCTCTGTCTGGTTTTGGGATCAAGGTAATGGTGGCTTCATAAAATGAGTTTGGAAGTTTTGCTTCCATTTCTATGTTTTGGAACAGTTTCAGGAGAATAGGTATTAATTCTTCTTTAAATGTTTGGTAGAATTCCCCTGGGAAGCCATCTGGCCTTGGGCTTTTGTTTTTTGGGAGATTTTTGATGACTGTTTCAATTTCTTTAGTGGTTATAGGTTTGTTCAGGTTTTCTATTTCTTCCTGGTTCAATTTTGGGTGTTGATACATCTCTAGGAATGCATCCATTTCTTCCACATTATCTAATTTGCTGGCATAGAGTTGCTCATAATATGTTCTTATAATTGTTTGTATTTCTTTGGTGTTGGTTGTGATCATTCCTCTTTCATTCATGATTTTGTTGATTTGGGTCATTTCTCTTTTCTTTTGGATAAGTCTGGCCAGGGCTTTATCAGTCTTGTTAATTCTTTCAAAGAACCAGCTCCTAGTTTTCTTGATCTGTTCTACTTTTCTTTTGGTTTCTATTTCATTGATTTCTGCTCTGATCTTTATTATTTCTCTTCTCCTGCTGGGTTTAGGCTTTATTTGCTGTTTTTTTCTCTAGCTCCTTTAGGTGTAGGGTTAGGTTGTGTATTTGAGACCTTTCTTGTTTCTTGAGAAAGGCTTGTATTGCTATATACTTTCCTCTCAGGACTGCCTTTGCTGCATCCCAAAGATTTTGAACAGTTGTGTTTTCATTTTCATTGGTGTCCATGGAGTGTTTTAATTCTTCTTGAATTTCCTGGTTGACTCATTCATTCTTTAGTATGATACTCTTTAGCCTCCATGTATTTGAGTTCTTTCTGATTTTCTTCTTGTGATTGATTGAGTTCTAGTTTCAAAGCATTGTGGTCTGAAAATACACAGGGAATAATCCCAATCTTTTGGTACCAGTTGAGACCTGATTTGTGACCTAGGATGTGATCTATTCTGGAGAATTTTCCATGGGAACTAGAGAAGAATGCGTATTCTGTGGCTTTGGGATGGAATGTTCTGAATATGTCTGTGAAGTCCATTTGGTCCAGTGTGTCGTTTAAAGTCTTTATTTCCTTGTTGATCTTTTGCATAGATGATCTGTCCATTTCAGTGAGGGGGGCTCTTAATATCCCTCACTATTTTTGTATTGTTGTCAATGTGTTTCTTTGCATTTGTCATTAATTGGCTTATATAATTGGCTACTCTCATGTTAGGGACATAGATATTTACAATTGTTAGATCTTCTTTTTGGGTAGACCCTTTAAATAGGATATAGTGTCCTTTCTCATCTCTTATTACAGTCTTTGTTTTAAAATCTAATTTGTCTGATATAAGGATTGCCACCCTAGCTTTCTTTTGGTGTGCATTAGCATGGTAAATGGTTTTCTATCCCTTCATTTTCAATGTGGGTATCTTTGCGTCTAAAATGAGACTCTTGCAGACAGCATAGAGATGGGTCTTGTTTTTTAATCCAATCTGATAGCCTGTGTCTTTTGATTGGGGCATTGAGCCCATTTACATTCAGGGTAACTATTGAAAGATATGAATTTAGTGCCATTTTATTGCCTGTAAGGTGACTGTTAGTGTATATTGTCTGTGTTCTTTTCTGGTCTATGCTGCTTTTAGGCTCTCTCTTTGCTTAGAGGAGCCCTTTCAATATTTCTTGTAGGGCTGGTTTCGTGTTTGCAAATTCCTTTAGTTTTTGTTTGTCCTGGAAGCTTTTTATCTCTCCTACTATTTTCAATGACAGCCTAGCTGGATGTAGTATTCTTGGCTGCATATTTTTCTCATTTAGTGCTCTGAAGATATCATGCCAGTCTTTCTGGCCTGCCAGGTCTCTGTGGATAGGTCTGTTGCCAATCTAATATTTATACCATTATAGGTTACATACCTCTTCTCCCAAGCTGCTTTCATGTTTTTCTCTTTTTCTCTGAGACTTGTAAGTTTTACTATTATATATCGGGGTGTTGACCTATTTTTATTGATTTTGAGAGGGGTTCTCTGTGCCTTTTGGATTTTGATGCCTGTTTCCTTCCCCACATTAGGGAAGTTCTCTGCTATAATTTGCTCCAATATTCCTTCTGCCCCTCTCTCTCCTTCTTCTGGGATCCCAATTATTCTAATATTGTTTCATCTTATCGTATCACTTATCTCTCGAATTCTGCCCTCATGATCATGTAGTTGTTTATCTTTTTCTCAGCCTCTTTATTTTCCATCATTTGGTCTTCTATATCGTTGATTCTCTCTCCTGCCTCATTTATCCAGGCAGTTAGTGCCCCCATTTTTGATTGCACCTCATTAATAGCCTTTTTGATTTCGACTTGATTAGATTTTAGTTCTTTTATTTCTCCAGAAAGGGTTTCTCTAATAACTTCCACGCTTTTTTCAAGCCCAGCTAGTATCTTTAAAGTCATGATTCTGAACTCTAGGTCCGACATCGTACTAATGTCCATATTGAGTAGGTCCCTGGCAGACGGTACTACCTCTTGTTCTTTTTGCTGAGGTGATTTTTTTCGTCTTGTCATTTTGTCCAGAGGAGAATAGATGAATGAGGGAACAAAATGCTAACAGGTTAACAACGTCCCCAGCAAATATACTCTATACAAATCAGAAAAGACCTGAAACCCGAGGAAAAGAAAGGGAAAGAAAGAAAAAAGAAAGAGAGAAAAAAAAAGAAAAAGATAAAAACAAACAAAAACAGAACAAAAAAAAAACAGAATATGATCAAATATGATCAAGCTAGTGCATAGATCAGTGCCACTCACTAAATTTTGGGTGTATTTTGGTCTGTTAGAAGAAAGTGCCTCCTAAAATTTTAAAGGAAGAAAGACTTATATATGTACAAATAAGGGTTGATACAATGAAGGGATGGAAGATGACTGTAAAGATGAAAATTATAAAAGGTTTTATAAACGGAATTGGTAAGATAAGTTGTTTGAAAGAAGAAAGAAGATTTAAAAAAAGAAAAAGAAAAAAAGGGAGAGACTGTGATCAGGCAGGAGACTAGAACAAAGCCATACATTAGTGATTTAGGGTATATTTTGATCTGTTAGAAGAAACTATCTCAAAATTTTAAAGAGAGAAGAACTTATATAGACATATATGCCAAAAATAAGGGGAACTACTATGAAGGGACAAAATATGACTCTAAAAATGAAAAATAAAAAATGTTTTTTAAAAAAGGGATTGATAAGATGTTGGTTGAAAAAGGGAAAAAGAAAAATTTAAAAAAAACCCACAAAAAACAGTTAAAAAAATTAACTTTGAAAAACTAATGAATCATGGTAAAAAAGCCATGAATTCTATGTGCAGCCTTCCCCTAGCGCTGGAGTTCTCCCGTTCTCCTTGATCGGTAAACTTGGTCTTGGCTTGTTGGTGTTCGTGCTGATCTTCTGGGGGAGGGGCCTGTTGCCGTGGTTCCCAAATGTCTTTGCTGGAGGCGGAATTGCCCCGTCCTTGTCGGTCCAGCCTAAGCAAGCTGCTTGGGTTTGCTCTCAGGAGCTTTTGTTCCCTGCAAGCTCTCGGTACAGCTTTGGAGGACCAGGGCGAAAATGGTGGCCTCCTACTCTCTGTCCAGAGAATCTGAGAACTCGGGGTCCCGCTCCTCAGTGCACCTCCAGAGAAAAGCAGTCAATCACTCCCGTCTCCCCGGTCTCCGGCCGCACTCCGTGCTCACCCGGCCTGTGACCAAGCGTTTCTCTCTCTGGCACCCGACCCCGAGTGGAGTCTGCAAACCCAGCAGATCCCTGCGGTGCACTCCCGCACCGCTCCTCCCGGGGGAGGAATTGGAGTCTCCTCGGCTCTGCCGCTTGTTGGGTCCCTGCTGGAGGCCAGTGGCCCGGCTGGGCTGCGGATCACAGTTTATGGCAACCCCGAGCTGAGAGCCCGCGCCTTGGCTCTGTCTCTGCAGCCGGCTTCTCCGCTCTGATACCTGGGAGCTCTGCTGCACTCAGGGACCCCCAGTCTTTCTGTGACCCCGAGGGTCCTGAGTCCACACTGTCCTGCGAGGTTTCCACCTCCCACTTAGCCACTGGAGTGACGTCCCTCAGCAGAACCGACTTCCAAAAGTTCCAATTTTGTGCTCCATGGCTCTAGCACTTGCCAGAAGCAGCCGACGGAGGCCCCCTCCCCCGCCGTCTATCCTCCCGAATATCACCTTGGATTCACTTCTCCGCACGTCCTACCTTCCAGTAAGTGGTCGCTTCTCTCTTCAGAGAGTTGTTGCTACTCTCTTCTTCAATCTCCTGTTGAGTTCGTAGGTGTTCATAATGGTTTGATCCTTATCAGCTGAATTCCTGAGACCAGACGAAATCCAGGTCTCCTACTCCTCTGCCATCTTGCTCTGTCCCCTCCTAAAAATGTTTTTTTAAAAAAGGGATTGATAAGATGTTGGTTGAAAAAGGGAAAAAGAAAAATAAAAAAAACAGTAAAAAAAAAATTAACTTTGAAAGACTAATGAATCATGGTAAAAAAGCCATGAATTCTATGTGCAGTATTCCCCTAGTGCTGGCGTTCTCCCGTTCTCCTTGATCGGTAAACTTGGTCTTGCCCGGCTGTTCATGTTGATCTTCTGGGGGAGGGGCCTGTTGCTGTGGTTCCCCAATGTCTTTGCCAGAGGCGGAATTGCCCCACCCTTGTTGGTTCAGGCAAAGTAATCTGCTCAGGTTTGCTCTCAGGAGCTTTTGTTCCCTGCAAGCTTTCCATACAGCTTTGGAGGATGAGAGTGAAATGGTGGCCTCCCAATCTCCACCCAGGAGGAGCCAAGAACTCGGGGCCCTGCTCCTCAGTGCGCCCCCATGGAAAAGCAGTCAATCACTCCACTCCCGTCTCCCCAGTCTCCGGCCGTGCTCCGTGCTCACCCGGCCTGTGACCGAGCGTTTCTCTCTCTCGCATCCGACCCCGTGTGGAGTCTCCAAACCCAGCAGATCCCTGCGGTACACTCCTGCACTGCTCCTTCCGGGGGAGGAAGGGGAGTCTCCCCGGATCTATCGCTTGTTGGGTCCCTGCTGGAGGAGCAGTGGCCTGACTGTGCCGCAGATCACAGTTTATGGCAACCCCGAGCTGAGACCCCATGCCTTGGCTCCGTCTCTGCAGCCGGCTTCCCCACTCTGATACCGAGGAGCTCTACTGTACTCAGGCACCCCTGGTCTTTCTGTGACCCTGAGGGTCCTGAGACCACACTGTCCCATGAGGGTTCCACCCCCCACTTGGCCATTGGAGCCACGTCCCTCAGTGGAGCCGACTTCTAAAATTTCTAATTTTTTTTTTTTTAAGATTTTATTTATTTATTTGACAGAGACACAGCAAGACAGGGAACACAAGCAGGGAGAGTGGGAGAGGGAGAAGCAGGCTTCCAGCGAGCAGGCCGCCCAATGTGGGCCTCGATCCCAGGATCCCGGGATCATGACCTGAACTGAAGACAGACGCCTAATGTCTGAGCCACCCAGGCGTCCCTAAAAGTTCCAATTTTGTGCTCTGCGGCTCTATCACTTGCCAGAAGCAGCGGAAAGAGGCCCCCTCCCCCGCCGTCTATCCTCCCGAATATCGCCTCGGATTCACTTCTCCGCACGTCCTACCTTCCAGTAAGTGGTCGCTTTTCTGTTCAGAGAGTTGTTGCTATTCTTTTCTTCGCTCTCCTGTTGAGTTCGTAGGTGTTCAGAATGGTTTGATCCCTATTCAGCTGAATTACTGAGACCAGACGAAATCCAGGTCTCCTACTCCTCTGCCATCTTGCTCCGCCTCTAGAGTCTCCATTTTTTATTCCACCTTGTTAAATAGC